>NW_027256882.1:231090484-231157984 GCF_029215685.1 Pituophis catenifer annectens | reverse complement strand
GAGTATTATTATGCTAATCTATAACCAATCTTTTCCCCTAAAAAGTGTACCATTTTACAACAAAACTGTTCTGGTTTAATATCCTATCAAAACCTGAAGTACAAACTCGCCTGTTTCAGAAACAGGCGATGCTTCAACTACTAGGCAAATTATGCTTTTTTAAAAAAACCAAGATACTTTAATATATGCCTATTATTTTGTCCCAGCAGAGGGAGCCCCTATTATTTCATGCATGCTGATGACTCTTGGAGAATTACAAGGAAAATTAAGAAAAATGGATATAATGTCTAAGAATTTTTAAAATATAACTTCCTCTTTCATTAAAAAAAGCATCCAGGTATGCACTTAATTGTTTTTTTTTTAAAAAAAAAAACTCCATAAAAATGAATAAATAAATGGCAGGACTAGATTGGTAGATTTGGTTCCATGTGGCTTTAAATTAAAGATTTGTGAACTGAATTTTGCATTAAGATAATGAGATAAGTGGATATCCTTAATCCAAGACAGAAGGGATTTAAATCAAGGAACATTCTTTCATCCCCAAAATATCCTAGAAGATTTTTGTGATATCACTTTGTGATATGATATATAATATGATATGATATATGATTGATATATGATATTTTCATGGGAAAAGTGATACCATCACAGAAATTATGTTAATCTATATTATAGATAGTAGGATGGACAACAACACAAGGTAACAGTTTGTTGTTACTGGGAAAAGAAGAGGGAAAATCCCGAAACGTTATTATTATCCTAATAAATAGAGATATACTTGACATCCTATATACAGGATCTTCTGTCATTCTAACCTGGTGCCACCTGAATATTTCTTTGTACAGCATTGTTTAATAAGGCATATGCATTTGATTGGCCAGTATGATAATAAAAGATGGTATACAAATGAAGAAAATGGCTCCATACTTCATGGATTTCTACTGAGGGATGTAAAGCATGAGGGTAACATTTTCAACAGCTTCTCATCTTCCATTCCCAAAAGGTTTCAAATGGCCTTTCATTCAGAATGGAAGAGAGGGCACTCACCTTGGATATTAAACTCAACAGCTGGGATATCCAACTCTGACAACTTTAAGTTTGTGGACTTCAACTCCCAGAATGGCTGGGGAATTCTGGGATTGAAAACCACAGATCTTAAATTTGCCAATGTTTCATACCTCTGCTCTTATTGTATCTTAGATAGTGCATAACTACCTCATTACCTTTGTAAGATTTTTTTTTTAAATAATGAATATTCTAATTTCCCAGATGAATTGGAGCAATCATTTGTTCTTTTCAATATATTCAGAAAAGGGTATATTCCAGTTTTCAATTTTTTTTACTACTGGTTCTGTCGGTGTGGCTTGGTGGGCATGGCAGGGGAAGGATTCTGTAAAATCTCCATTCGCACCCTACTCCAGGGGAAGGTTACTGTAAAATTTCCATTCCCACCCCACTCCAGGGGAAGGTTACTGCAAAATCCCCATTCCTCCCAAACAGCTAGGACTCGGGAGGCAGAGAATAGATGGGGACCAGTCAGAGGTAGTATTTACCGGTTCTCCGAACTACTCAAAATTTCCGCTACCAGTTCTCCACAACTGGTCAGAACCTGCTGAAACCCACCTCTGGTATATTCTGCCTGTCTTCAGACTTCTGTTCATATATGAATCAGAAAATTTTATGGAATCCCCTAATACTCTAATCCAAAACAGAGTTAAAGATGCTTCCATCATACTTTCATAGGACTGAGGCAAGCTATGTATTAATCAATAGCATTTGGCTTATTGATACTCTGGGTGCTCTGATACTCTCTTCTTCTCTCATTACTGACATCTCCAAACTACTCCTGTCATTTCTGAAAGAAGCAAGTCCTAGAACAAGTTTGTAATGTTTCATAATAGCAGTTAACGAGTCCCGTTGCAGCCATATAGACCACCATAGTATGTGAGCCTGTCCTGAATATCTGAAGCTTGCCTTTCTAGAATTGCATAATTCCTGGTCTGTCTTCCAATAATGGCATACCGTTCTGAGGAAGCTAGGCTGAATTGGTCAACATGTACCACAGTGAATTCTGCAGCTTTTCCAACCGGGGTGACTGAAAAGAATGAAGGGTACGAAGGCCGTGTGGTAGTTTCTTTCCTTTCTGCCTGCTTGTGCCTGCCTACATGCCAACTCTTGCAAAATTTCAGTTTGCTAACCAAGGCAAACAAAAGCCACCCAGCATGCATTTACCAGCAACATACAAGTTCACTCAGAAGTTCACCAGCAACAAGCCAGGCTGAGACCTAATTTCTAAAGTGTAGCTGATGTTTTGAAAGACAGGAGAGGGGCAGGGGAATAAGCAAGAGCCGTGAACAGTGAATAACATTGGATCAAATTACCATTTTTGACATTACTTGTCTGAAACCTGATTTGCTTTCAGTCCTCGGCAGAAAATACAAAGAATCTTGCGCTATGAAATATGAAGACACTTTCAGAAGGGCTGTAAATCCAGGCTTTTAATCATTAGGATTGTCACAGTCTAAACTGGATAGGGGAGAGGCATGCATACTGGTCTATTTCAGTTCATTTGGCTGGTTGGGACCAGCACAGAACCATTTTAGATTATAGACTTTGCTGCCATTGAACTTTTGAATTAAACCAAGTGGGTCGCAGGTTTAAAAGATGTCTTTCTCTGAGATAATTCCTCTTTCTTTAAGCTTGGGGGCCGGTACAAAATAATAATTTTCTTCAGCTTTTTGAACTTCGACACTGTTAATATTTATTCTCTTTTTAGACATCTTAATCAAAACTGTTCAACTCTTCATTTATTTACAGAACCATACTGTGCTCACATAATGTAGAAAAGGGTTAACAAGAATTTGTAGAAAAAATCTAATTCACTGCGGGCTAAACATAATATAGGCTTGTGTGAGTTTCTTTCCTAGAGGGAACATTAGGTTTCAATTCTTATTTGTTTCATTGTTTTTCTTTTCATTTCTTTTCTTTTCCTTTTTTTAGTTTATTTTTTTTAAGTATATAGTATAGAATAAAACATACTATTTTTGTTCTTTGGTTATAGTTACATTATTTGTATTAATACTAGTACTACAATTCCAAGTAATAATGTCTGTATTATGAATTATATTGATTTAAAAATCCAATAAACTATTATTTTAGAAAAATGTTTCAACAAGCAGAAATGGAAGTGGTACATTTCAGTCTATTTTTAAGTAAGTCAAAATCTCTGTGCTGGGAAGGTATTAGTCTCAATCTCTTTCTCTGAGCTGGTTTGCATAGAAAGCTAAACCATAGTTTAGCGTTAAAAGGAGGAAACATACCAAACTTCAGAGTCACTTTTCTTTCTCTCTTAACAAGACATCAGGAAATTAGAATTTTCACTTTAATGTTAGATTAGGTACAATTTACTGTACTGAGTAAACATTAAACTATTTTAACGTTTAATTATGGTTAAAAATTATTCCCGTAGCCCCCTATTCTCTTAAAAATATTGCAGCTTCATCAAAGTTTCAAGGAACTCAACCAGTAATTTATCCTTAGGTGACCCAACAAAGCTTTGCTAAATTCCTTTTTTAATGAATCAGCTGACTAAGAAAAGAAATGTGCTTAGCTTATGTTACGTCTTTCATTCAAGCAGCTCAGCATAAAGCAAATTCTAAGGCTCATTTTCCAAATAAGCAAACTGAAACACTGGGAGAAAAGTAACTCAGCAGAGCAAATCTTACAACGGCTGTACTTCCTTACAGTTTATGATCAGACGGATCAGGCAAGCTGTGTTAAGACTCACTCCATTCTAACAGTTGCCAGCTACAGGCATATGCCATGGAGACATTTAATTAGCTATTAAATGCCAACTTCTCCTTGAACTCTGAGAGTTTTCATCCCGAGGCCTAAGAGGTGAAAAGCCTTGTATCGTGTTTCTCATCCCTGAACTTCCAATCAGTTGACTGAACAGCTGCTGGGTCAAAGGCTCCTTCTCTTATTAGTAAACCCAGCAAATGACTTGAGTTGGGTGAGATATCCAGCAGCCTGGAAAATCCAGTTAACAAGCAAGCAGTAGTAGTAAGAGAATCTGATCAACACTTTCAGACCTAATTTTAAAAGATCTGGACCTGGCCATTACTTTTCACACCCCATGAAGTCTCCAACTAAAACTATAGTGGGGTAGCTTTTCCTTTTCAGTGGGGAAAATGACCAAGGAAAATGACCGTTTCACTGAGGAACTGTCTAAACTAGGAAGTAGAAAAAATCCTAAACCTGCCTCAGGCTCTGTTGGATCACAATTCAGTCAACAGGGTTCATGAGGATTAATGCCTCACAGAATCTGATTGCCTCCAATTGGAGCATGGCTGGCTGAGGAATTCTGAGAGTTGAAATCCACAACTCTTAAGGTTGCCAAGTTTGGAGAACCCTTCTCTAGGATCCAATGACCTGCAGGTTACATCCAGATTCAGACAGATTCAGACACAGCCAATGACTTTGTGAAGATGAGCAACAGAAGACTGGTACAAATGCCACTTGGCACACTTCAGAAATTTATCAGATTTGTGAAAAACGCTCTTCACAACACTTTAGAATTAAAACGATTATGCTGTATTTCCGTCAAATAATTAATTCATCACTGTGTATTGAAATCACCGTGTTTCACACAGCTAACACTGAATTGGGCCACATTCATCCGTCAAACAGCTCTCGACCTAATGACCAATTTTCTGACAAATTAGGTACTCTTCATCAAATCTATTATTAAACAAATATGAATTAACTGCCTCCAATCCCTGCCATTGCTTCTGAAACTATTCTGATCTACCCTTTTCCACAGTCTCTCTATAGTTTTATTCAATTGATTAACTCCAACCAGTTTTATCACTAAACTACTCATTTAATTTAGCAAGCCACTAAAGCCTCCATTAAAATGCACCATCTGTCCCTCTTCTTGGGCCTTTAATAATTACCCACGTCTACTGTGTGTTCTAATCTCTTCTTTAATGAGCGTCCCAAGCCCTTAATAATTTAAAAGGATGTCAAGACAAGTCTCAATTAAAGAGGCTTTTTTTCCCCCTAGAAGCGAATGCAATGGCAAGCATTACACCAATCAAAAGCAACAACAGTGGTAATCTTTATTAGAAAAAAAGAAAGAAAGAAAGAAACATTTGAGGATGGCAAACTCTAACAAGGCAGGTTTATCTCACATATTTCAGGACAGATGTGTTCTCCAGCACTAAAATCCCCAAATTTCCATCAAGCTCTGAATTTAGAATATGTGATGTGAAAGCACTGGTCAAATTGCCCTAAGCACATTTGATTTCAGTAAAAAAAAAATATTCACTAACCCTCAAAATTTCCATCTGAAATACTAACAAGTAAGACTAGGAATAGAATTTTGACATTGATGAAAAAAATATGAGAGTATGAAGCAAACATGTAGAGACTCATCATAACTTTGGGACAAAAATGATCATATTCCCCAGTTTTTGATATTTCACTGGCTATGCAATGAATTGAATGTAGGATCTTACTACAAAGGACGTACCCCACTCCTCAAGTCATCACGTTTTAATGCTCAGGATTATCAATTTTTCTCGGCATTGAAAGATACTGTTATAGAAGTATAAAGCCACGGTCATTAAAGCCACACAGAACAAAAAGAGGGAATGCACAAGAAAAAAAAATTATTAGTGTTATTCATAAGGTTAGGTCTAGTTTGTTCTTATTTTTAAAAAAATCCATTTATTGCAGGGAAGAAGGATAAAAAATAATGCATTCAGTAATGAATCAACTCTTAAAAGTAAAAAAAAATGTATATGAATCTTTTGTAAAGCTGTTGTCAACAATTCTTCTTATGCACTGAGTACATAAATAAATCTATTTATAAAAAAAAAAAACCCTAAAATTCTTTTAGTGATGGCAAAATAATGTGCAATAGATATAGATGTAGGCAAGCATCTGCATCAGAGTCCATGATTGTCTTTTCTCATTTTTCATCTGCTCATGTTTAAGAATTCCTTTGAACCATCAAAAAAGAGTTTCCCCCTTTAATGCAAGCTGATTGTTCTAGGATTTCAGCTCATGTTTTCATCTACAGGAAAACCTAAGATTTTTAGTTCCGTTTCTCCATGTTTTTTAATTAGCTGAATAAAAAAAAAAATTCAGGCTGATTTGAAGAAGGGAAAGAAGAGAGGGAGCTACCCCTTGAGATAATTCCAAACTCAACAAAAAAAGGATAGGTAGAAATAGAAAGGAAAAAAAAAACAGTCTGAAACAAACTAAATGGCATTGATAATTGCGTTATATGTCTCATTAGGAAGGAAGCTTAGTTGGGTGAGTAGACAATGTAGATTAGCTCTTGCTTTATTAAAAATTGAATAGGCATTGAAGTCTTTGTTTCTTGGGCTTCAGTGAATTTTAATGTCTTTTCTGTACTATTTTAGCTTCTACCAAAAAGAATTCAGATGTCATGTGATCTGATTGCTTTCTCTTTTTTTTATTACTGTTATCCCATTGTGGTTTTAAATCAGCATCACACTGGGAGGCTGCTAGGTTTAAAGCAATTTATAAATGCTTTAAGTAAATCCATCAATGGTAAGGTGACCATAGCAGTTTTATCACATCCATACCAAGAGCTTTCTCCAACTTGTCCTTAGCCATGGCACAAATATGCCCTGGCAACATCTTTTTTTTTTCCCCCGCTGTGTTTTTATGACATTTCCTTCCATTCATCCCAAAAGTAAGATAGCTTTAAGTCATACATATTAAAGGATATTTTCCCCATTATTCTGACACCATGCAAAGGCAATCTCAAGGTATATAAATTCTGTTAGCTTTTGTTACATATTACTTTGGAGGGAAGTCAGGATAAAGCAGTGACTTGAAACAACAGCAAATTTCACGCTGGTGCAGTTTTCTGCTGACTCATTGATGGGTGGAGAACACTTAATCTCAGCAAGAGGAAAAGGACCAGAAAGTTTTCTTTTGCCCATATTTGCTTGCTTTCTCTTCCCATGAATGCCTGTAGAGGAGTCTGAATTTATATTTAGTGAGATTGAAAAGTACATGATTGGATTGGTTTATAGTACCGAAAGACAAACAAAAGAATAACCTAGGAGTCAAAAGCTGTCCATCCCGACTAATATGAACTTTTGCAGTATCTTTGCTAGGTCAACTAACTTTTTGGTTATCTGAAAAACCATCTCCTCCCAAAGGGATTGGCCCACCTGACTGTGGTAGCAGAAGAGGCATGCTGCAGACCCCGTTGGTCAAGGGATTTTGGCTGGCAGTGTCCGGAAGAGCCTTTTCTGCTATGGGTCCTGCCCTTTGGAACATTGTACCTCATCCCCCCCCCCAAGGTGAGATCCATTTCCACCTTGTTGTTGTGGTCCGCCAGCAGCCTGTGGAGCTGGCAGCAGAGTCAGACAGTGAGGAGGCTGAGGAAGAACATGGGCCAGTCCTGGAGGCTGGGGAAGGCCCGGATGAGGCTCTGCATTGGAGGCAGAGATGGGGCCAGGGCCATCTGGGAGTGATGTGCGTACTACGGAGCCTCCAGAGGATGACATCAGAGAGGCAGAGGAACAGGAGGAGCCTGTTCGTAGTGCATGCATGAGATGAGCTGCCAGAAGGCAAGAGCAGCTAAAGCAAAAAGGATGACTCAGGAGTAAGGCCAAGAGATTATTGGCCCCCTCTCATAAGGCTTAAAAGACCAGCAATGGCTCTTGGGCTCCTTGTCGGAAAACAACGTTGATAGATTTGTTTCTTGTCTTGCTGCATTTATTTCTTGTCGGCGTCTTCTGCTTCTGAACTTTTGCCAAGAAAAGCCTTTGGCAGGTTGCCTAATTAGACCAAGGTTGGTGATAAGGCTGAAGAATTATGTTATGAAGAATTTGTTTTGAATTAGTTTGGACTACGCTGAGAATGAGTTAATTCTCAGCTGTTCTAATAAAGTCTGTTTCTTTTTGAACTGATTGTGTCTGATAATACCTACTTGGGCCTGGGTCACAACACTTGTTGACTTTCTGTAAGGGCCTGAAGACCTGGCTTTGCCAGTTGGCTAGGGGCTCCAACAAGGGTGCAACGTTAGGAAAAAAACCCACTTCTTCCTGTGTTCTTCATGCTCCCTTCTCATTTTTAATTGTACTTATGGTTTATCACACAATCAACCAGATGTTCAGACTGGATTTGGCCTTTTGTCCAAGGACCTTGGATAGGTGGACGTGGATGCTTGATGGTGTTACAGATATCATTGCAGGATATAGGGTCGTGATGGTGAACCTATGGCACGCGTGCCACAGGTGGCACGCGGAGCCATATTGGTGGACACGCAAGTGTTGCCCTAGCTCAGCGCCGGCCAGCTGATTTTTGGGCCTTCCGGGCCCACCAGAAGTCAGGAAACAGGCTATTTCCAGCCTCCAGAGGGCCTCTAGGGAGGTGGGGAAGACCGTTTTCGCCCTCCCCAGGCTCCTAGAAAGGCCCTGGAGCCTGGGAAGGGCAAAAAACGGGCCTTCCAGTCTCACCAGAAATCGGCAAATGGGCCGTTTCCAGCCTCTGGGGAATGGGGAAGGAAGTTTTTGCCCTCCCCAGGCTCCAAGAAAGTGTCTGGAGCCTGGGGAGGGCAAAAAATGGGCCTACTGGGCCCACCGTGCCATCTTGTGCCAAAAGCAAGGGGAGCGCAGGGGTGTCACGCACACATGCATGGGGGCGGGGCACACTGAATTATGGGTGTGGGCATGCGCTCCCCTCGCTTTTGGCACACGACGGCAAAAAGGTTAGCCATCACTGATATAGGCTGTTGCAAGTAAAGCTGCCTTTTGCAATCGACTGATGGTGAGTTTGTCAATGCTGATGGTGTTCAAGTGGTGTTCCAGTTGTTTGGGGATTGCACCCAAGGCACCTATTGTTAGTACCTTTGCTTTTTTTTTTTTTTTAACCACACTCATTCTATTTCTATTTGCAGGTCTTTGTATTTTGTTGTCTTCTCAAATTATTTTCTGTTCCATTCTGTTGTGCTTATTATTATTGTTGTTATTTATTGTTTTATCATTTTAATATCTAACTGGCTTAATATTTCTAAGCAACCCACAGTCGCCTCTAGACAAGATGGGCAGCACATCAATCTAATAAATAAATACACTTTCAATTGGCCCCTTGAGCCTTTTGTAGCAACAAGTTGCTTCAAGCTGTTGTCATCAGTACGACCTATTGAGAATCAGCCAATGATGACAGCTTTGGATGATCTTATTCAATCTCACTTATTTTGTATAGGATGTTTTGCTCAGCAAAGAGGACTGAGGCAGGGAGCGAGACACAAGAGAGCGGTAATTGGCATCTGACCTTCAACTCAGCATAACTGTGCTCTGCGCAGCCTCTGGGTGAAGTGTGAACAGCTGTTCTGATGGGCTCCTAAGTGTAGCGGAATGGGGGTTGGCTTCTTTCTCTTCAATGTGATGAGTGCTGTGATGTTTGCCAAACATATGCATGCCTGCTCAAACACACTGAAGGAAAAGAGAGTGTGATAAAGAGCACCAAACATCATCTGAGAAGTACAGCTTGGATCTCCCATTTCTTGATCATAATTTGCTTTAGTTGCAGATGGACATTCCTCATGAACGTTCCTCATGAACATATGATTGGGCCTTTGCTTGTCTGTCACACACTAGAACTTGTTTTATGTGCCACTGAGGCAATGGTGAAATTCATTTTTTTTTACTACCAGTTCTGTGGGCATGGTTTGGTGGGCATGGTGTGGCTTGGTGGGCGTGGCAGGAGAAGGATATTACAAAATCCCCATTCCCTCCCCACTCCTGGGGGAAGGATATTGCAAAATCTCCATTCCCACCCCACTCTGGGACCACCCAGACGTGGTATTTGCCGGTTCTCTGAACTACTCAAAATTTCTGTTACTGGTTCTCCAGAACCTGTCAGAACCTGCTGGATTTCACCCCTGCACTGAGGTACAAATAATCACAAACCAATTGAACAATCTCTCTCTCTCTCTCTCTCTCTCTCTCTCTCTCTCTCTCTCTCTCTCTCTCTCTCTCTCTCTCTCTCTCTCTGTTTCTCTCTCTCTCTCTCTCCCCATCTCCCTCTCCTTCTCCCTCCCACTCTCTTTCCTTCCTTTCTTTTGCTAAGGAACCAATGCAAGCTAATCATGATAATTCAGTCCTGAATCAAGACTGAACACAATATCTGAATTGATCCAGGTTGACCCTGGAGCTATGTGTTTTGACTTAGATCCATTGGATCGAGCTGTTTTCACTTAGCCTAACCTTGAACACACCCAGTGTTACATGAAAGGTTTCAGATATTCTTCACTACATGCCTGTTCAGGGAAACCTGCTCCCTTTTCATATAAATAAGTTACTGCCCTTTTTTAATTAAGATTTATGAGCTCTTGGCTATTTGCACTTTTATTTTGGCTGGTTGCTTTTTAATGTTTTAAAATTGAACTATCTTGCCTCTTTCTTTTTTTTTTCCTTATGGAATGATAAACATGATTTGGAAATTTGTAAGAGGAAACAAGGTCAGGTAGGATTTGTAGTGATAAAAGTATAGAAAGAATACGGTTAAATATGCTGTTCCATCCATTATCACTCTACTGAACTTGACATCCTTTCAAAGGTGCTTTTCTCAGCAGATATTTTTACAGCTACACTGAAGCATCTTTGTATATCTGTGTATATGCATGCACAACATGTACCTTTCAGTCAGTCATCACTCCTAGTGTCTGCCTGGACTAGTCTCTGAAGTTTTCTTGGCAAGATTTTGGAAGTGGTTTGCCATTGCCTGCTTCTTAGGGCTGAGAGAGAATGACTGGCCTCAAATCACTTAGCTGGCTTTGTGACTCACAGTCTCCTGGTTTCTAATTTAGTACCTTAACCATTACACCAAACTGGTTCTCAAGCATTTGTTCAGCTCTTGGAAAATTAGATATTTTATTAGACAAACAGCCTCATTTGCAACATTTTTAAGGAGGCAGGTTGGCACAAATCCACTGGACACTATACCTTCTAGCTTAAAAAGTCTTTTCTCAACCCAACATTGTAGAAACTTTCTTAGAGATGAGTGTTGCAGCCTCCTTGCTAGAGATGGAAAATTGGGAATCATCCAGAAGATGTCCAAATCCTCACTATGTCCAAAATATTGGGATAAAACTAATTTAGATCAATCCTGTTTTCCATACTTCATCTCCCATAAGCACAAAGGTTTTCACTTCATTCTAGAAACAGTAATATTTCAGTAACTCATGTGCATCTGATTAACTTTGAGAGGAACCCAATAATTGGGATGTTGGAAGATTTTTTCATATTCTTATTTCATGGTGGATTTAGCCAGGCCAAGAGTGGCACAGATTTGGGATGGGCTGGTACCCCTGCATTAACTGAGAATGGCAGGTAGCAGCTGAACATACCTCCAAGCATTGGCTACCTCCCAACTGAGCAAATAAGCCAATCCCAGGAGTGATTCTCAAATTCCATTCATTTGGCTGCCTGACACTGGCCCAAATCCTACAGTTGTGCTTCTAGCACAGGGACAGCCCAGCTGGTGTTATGTCCAAGGAGAAGTGTAAATATGTATCTGCTTTGAATAGCTGAGCTCCAATTACAAGTTCTTGATTTCATGGATCGTGCTAGGGCAGCGACTCAAAAACCAGTGGCTAAAACAAGGTTCCTCTTAACTCAGCACATACTTTGAAAAGAAAATTAAGACACGTAGAGAACCTTCAAGTGTCAAGTTTTAAAATGATAATTATAAACAACAATGGGAACTTGTTTTAATTATCAAAACCACCATGACAGTATGCTTTTAAATTATATACAATGGAAAATAAAATGAGTGACATAATCACACTCCATTTGACACATAGCCATCTTCTTCAACAATCTTCACCCTGCCCCTATGTCAAGACTGTGCAGTGGGGGCAGGGTTCTTTCGGGAGGTGAATATGCATCTCATTTACCCTCTGATGATCCAGAAGAAGTCAGCCCTGAGAATGGCACCTTAAGAAGCCACTTACAACAATTGCAGGTTCAAACCTTTCCCAATACTAGCTGAATCTTTCTTATTAAATTTAAGAAACAAGCCAACCGACTTAAGGTCATACAAATAGAATATTTACAGTAAAACTTCATGGCTCCTTAAATGCATGTTTTTCAGAGCCAAGAGGAAAGAGTATCTTAATCTGTCATGAACTTGTAAAATTGTTATGAGGCATTATGATTCGTTGCACAGTCAGCCAGATGTTTAGATTGGATTTAGCATTTTTATCTCCCTATCGAGTACCAGGATAGGCAGATGTTCTTGTTTGATGGTGTTAAAGGAATCATTGCAGGATGTAAGCTATTCCGAGTGAAGCTGCCTTTTGCAATTGATTGAAGGTGATTTTGTCAATGCCAATAGTGCGGTGCTCCAGATGTTTAGAGATTGCACTCAAGGTACTATTGCTATTGGTGTGGGAAGAAGATGGCATTCTTCCTGCCTTTAAGAATTAATCAGCAGAGTAGCCTATGTAGCAAGGTTCATAAAAAGTAATTAAAAAGGTCAAGATGGAGATACAATATCACAATATAAACACAAAAAAGGTGGGGCTTTGTATGTGGGAATGACCTTAGGAGACTGGGCAAAGAGATGCTGCCAAGGTAACAATCAGATAAGAGACAATATAGTCCACAGTTTGGTAGTGGGTGAGGCAAGAGGCTCAGAAGATACTCTCCCTATAATTTTTTGGACTCTTGATGGATATTATTATTTTACCTCTGGCTGCTTGTTTAGCCAGTTCTCTCTGTCTCCATTTTTAGCATGTTCCTAACTGTTCTTGATTAATAATAGTAACAAATTAGATTCTGTTTCCTGCTTTACAGTTTGGGAATTTGTCCATGTATAATTATTTTCCAATCTATGTTTTCTATCAGGTAAATCCAATCCTTAGTAAGTGGGTCAGCCCTCACAGATAAACTAGGTTGGAAATAGGATTAGATGAATGAATTCTACTTTATTGTAAGAGTACATTAACAGAATTTTGCTAATCTGAAGGTACAAACTTCCAAGTCACCACTTTTAACTGCCTGGTCCATGCGGTGTTTCTTTCTGTAATGGTTACGTCATTTTGGGCTCCTTGTAGGAGAGGAGCAGGCAGAGCTGGAGGGTGGAGTTAAGTGTGTCATCAGCTTAGAATAGTTAAATTCCCACAAACAGTCCAAGCCAAACCACTCCTGAATTCCCTAAACCCTTATCTGGAGCCAGTTTAACTATTTCCTAAGCAGCATCTCTCCTTCTTTTCCTCAAGGCTTCTCATGCATTTCCATGACACAGTGAGATCCATAATGTACTAAGAAAGCAGATCATAAACTCAGAGATACAGATCCCACAATTAGTTTGGGTGGGAGAATTGATACAGAATCTTTCTACCCATGCTAATATTTTTACCGTGATTTAACAAAATTAGGTAGCCACCAAGAAACATTTATTTCTATTCAAAGTGTGTATGTGGGCAGGAAAATCTAGTAGTTTTCTTAGTAATCACTAAGGGTAGGTTAGGTAAAATAGATACATGTACCTATTTTAGTATATATATAGGTAAAAATAATATAGGTAATAATAATCACATGAATAACATTTAGAAGAACAAAAATCAAGAAATCTACTCTACAATAATTCAATATTACCAGAGCTAAAACAGGCTCAAAGCTCTTTACAATGATTACAGGTAGCTTATGTATTTGTTTTAAAGTGAATGAAAAAATGAAGTGAATAAGATGTATTTATTTCAAGCCTAAAACAGAATGGGAATTCAAATTAATGAGTACATTTCTTGCCTATTTGATTGTTTCTCATTTGTTTTTTATTGCAACAATTTTTTAAACTAGCTGGAATGGCTTGTGACGTAACAGATGAGTTCTAGGTGACAACAAAATACAAAACTAAAATTTTGGTAGATGGGAAGTAAAATTATTCAGCTCAGATTTTTAATGTGAACCCATTCAGCATGAATTTCTTAAACCAACACTTAAGGGGAATGCAGAAATGTCTTCCCATATGGCTTATTTAAATATACACGCAAAGAACAGATAGGATGACTCCCACTGAAACCAACGTTGTTGTTGTTTTTTAATGAAAAATAAAATAAAGGTAATTTAGAGGAATAAGAAAAAATAAAATGAATGGAAACAAAATGAATGACTTTGTTTAAATAAAAACAAATGGAGTGGTTTTTTTTCCTGCAGAGCCCTAAAATGTAATGAAGAATCATTATATTCTTTATATCAAATCTATTTGGCAAATTTACCCCACTTAATGATGGGGGGGGGGAGTTCTTCTGAAAAATTGTTGGTAAAACTGAATTTTGATTCCTTTTTTCAAGAATTTGTCTGTCAAAAGATTAGCCACTAAGCACCTTCATTTTAAAGTTGCCCACACTCCTCTAAAAGATTAGTGGCATGATAAGAATTTTTTTTTTTTAAATGTCTAGTTTGAGAGAAAAGAACCTACTTTCAAGAATAGTATTTTAGAAAAAGTCTTCTGGGTGAGCTGCCAGCTTCTGGCACTTATCCCATTTACAGGGTGGCCAAAGACTACTGTCCTCTATATCTTTATAATGTCATCTTTGTGACAGGTTGCAGCCTTCCTGTCTTTCTGTGCTACAATTAAATTTCAGTGGAAGCCATCAGGGTGTTTTTTTTAGGTGTGCATGTGGACAGATAGAGATATCATAAAATGACAGAGAAATATGCCCCAGGGAGGAAAAGAAAAGAAGAAAATGTCTCTCTCAACCATCTTTTAACCACATCTTGCAACCACCTTGGGACCATGCTCAACCCTATCCTCCCCCTTTAACAATTCAACCATCTTCCAACAAAGCTCAACCTTGTAACAACTCAGCTATCTTGTAACAAAGCTTAGCTCTGCCATCTTGTCATAACTCAACCATCTTGTAACAAAGCTCAACTTTGCCACAAAAATAGACTTAAAGCTTTTTTAAAAAAGAGAGAGAAAAGCAGCATCTCTTTTTGTCCCACCGGGGGAAAACATGAACAGAATATTGGAAGATTTGGTCATGGTTTTCCTAGGTGTTTCAAAGCAAAAGAGGCTGGAATGAAGTGACACCTTAGTTGCAGTTCATTAGCTAGGCATGTATTTAGTACATGTATTAGCTAGGCATGTATTCAGTAGGTAAGATCTGTAGTGGATTTCAAAACAAACTTTCTTGCGATGTCGTGGCAGGTTGCTCCCAAACACCTACAAATGCCATTTCTCCACTGAACTGTGGATGATGATTAAAGAAAAGCCTATTTATTTATTTAAACAGATTTATTGGATTTATTACCTGCCATAGTTTCAAAACTTTCAGCAGTTTATAGTAGTATAACATTATAACCTCCCCTTCCCTAGCAAAATTATAAAACTTAAAAGACATTTGAACAGCCATCTAACCAAGATAACATCACTGATACTTCAGAATAGCTCTGTTTTTATTGGTTTATGGAAGGGGCAACCAGAACTTGAATAGGAAGCTATCGCAAACTATAGATCAGTGATGGCTAACTTTTTCTAGACCAAGTGTCCTACATATGTGCATGGCCCCGCCCCGCACATGCCATTCCTCTCACACATGTGCGTGCGGTCCCTATGTGCCCCATCCCCTATGCATGCACGGCAGAGACCCGACGACCAGCTGGCCAGTGAGAGGCGCGCGCGCATGTGCAGCAGAGCTGAACTGGATTGATGGGTCATGTGCCATCAGAGAGGGCACTGCATACCACCTCTGGCACACGTGCCATAGGTTCGCCGTCACGGCTATAGATTCCACCACAGGAAAACAGCATATATCTTAAATAAATGGCAGACTACCAATAGTTTTTCCTGTGACAGACAAGTTGGCCTGGTCAATATTTGTTGGAACTAGTAGTTCTGAAGATGTTTTCATGCTAAGGATCTTGAATTGCATGTGGATGCTAATTGGCACCCAATGAAGGTCCTGGAGAACAAATGTAATATGTCCAAGGTGAAATAAGTGAGCTATTCTGGGTAACTGCATTTCAGGATAACCGAAATTTCCAAGTAGTCTTCAAAAGTAGTTCCATGTAGAATGCATTGCAGTAGTTCAGTGGTGTATTCCTGAAAACATGAATTACTGTTGTGAGGTGCTGAACTCCCCTCTGAAATAGGGATGTATTCATTCATTTATTTGCAGGATTTATGGCCCACTCCAGGGAGCCAACTCTGAGTGGTGTAGAATTATCCAATATATAATTGGGATTATATATAATTGGGATTAACAATGCAAATCAAATTTACAAACACATGTAGAATAGAAGAATAAAAAATTGGAAATCATACTTCAGAGATTAAAACCTTAATCTCCCATGCCCGTCTATATGAAATGTCCACATTTTCACTAATGTTTTGAATCCCACCAAGTTTATCTACAGAAGCACAGACTTAATTCTTTTGGGGCTTTTTGGTTTGTTTTTAGTTGTATTGGCATTCTTTATGTCTTGCCATCATTCGGGATTTTTATTTTATTATATTTCATAATAAATATAGTGAAATGCATTCATTACTTTTGCTGAAAATAATCTTCATTAGACACAGTGGTACTTTTTTCAGCACACATGGGCTTTAAAATATCATGATGTTAATAAATAATAAGACACATTTGTGTGTTTCTGTGTGAGAAAATGAAACATGCATTGAATGTTAATTATTTCACCCTACAAAACAGAACTTTATACTTTTCGGTTGCCTTGATACCCCTGAAAAGAGCCTTTTGAGTTTTGAATTTTTAGGGTCTCCATCCTCCATCCCAACTCAAGTTCCACTTTATAAAAATTCAAATTTACAAATTTACATGAATCCTCCTTCTAAACCTCTTTTTTTGAACACTACTCTCTTTGCTCACTATGGTGAAATACCAAACAAAGCAATCAAACTGGCAGATTAGTCAAATTTGCTTATTGCATTTCATTTACATTTGTAAAAAAGCAATTTCTGCTCTCATTATTTATTGATGTCAAAGGGGGCAATTTAAAATTCTGCTCTTTTTTCCCACCCTGATTGTCAGAAAGATGTCCTCCCCCATTTTAACAAGCCCCCTTTTTTTAAGAAAAAAATACAAATGATTTCACGTGCCAAAGAATTGTAATATGTAAACGTTAAAAAATAAATCACTTAGGTTTAACATTTTAAACAGCTTGTTGTTTTGTTTCAACAAAAGGGGGAAGGAAGGACATCTTTTTAGCTCCTCAGACCCGTGTTTTCTTTTTATTAGTACTAGTAAGTGCTTACATGTTACCTGAATGGGGATTTAGATTTTGTTCTTTGGTGTGTGTTTTTTTTTTCCCTGTGAAGAGTACAAATGATTTCTTCTAAACAATACCCTGAAGGTATCATCAGCAATCGTGTTTTCATAATGGAGAAAATGAGAAGGAAGAAACAGCTCTTCCAGTCCTGTTGATCTGGATGTGAAGTTCCTCAAGGAACAATTCCTGAAGGCCCACATTTAATCAAACAGTTCTACAAATGATCCCATAAGATACAGCCTGCTGCATTAGAAGTCTGTACTTTAAAAGAAAGCACAAACTGCTCCATTAGAAGTCCGTTCTTTAAAAGAAAGTTACAAACTGCTCCATTAGAAGTCCGTATTTTAAAAGAAACTTACAAACTGCTCAATTAGAAGTCCGTTCTTTAAAAGAAAGTACAAACTTGAACATATATGAATGTGAAGCTGCTCTACATTTTAACAATATGTTCTTTTAGTTGTTTCTCATTCTCTAATCTAGGATGCTCAACTAGTGGCTTCAAAGCCATAGACAGCTAGTCCTCAATTTACGATGACAAAATGTTCGTTGCTAAGCAAGATAGTTGCTAAGTGACTTTTGCCCCATTTTACAACTTGTCTTGCCACATTTGTTAGGTGAATCAATGTAGTTATTAGGTTAGTAACATGGTTGTTAAGTGAATCTGGTTTCCCCATTGACTTTGCTTGATGGAAGGTGGCAAAAAATGATCAGGTAACCCAATGGTGAAATGTAAAATTTGGTAGTACCAGTTCTGGGGGCGTGGCTTGGTGGGGGGGGAATAATGTGACTGGGTGGGCGTGGCTAACTTTTTTTTTAACTTTTAAAAGTATTTTTTCTACAACCTCTTCAGTAGAAAAGGTTGTAGAAAAAATGGTTTTAAAAGCCTCTGATGATCCCAGCTGAGCCGCGCGATCATCAGAAGCTTTTTTTTTACTTTTAAAAGCATTTTTTTCAGCTGAAGAGGTTCTAGAAAAAATGGTTTTAAAAGTAAAAAAAAAAAGCCTCTGATGATCGTGCAGCTCAGCTGGGCATGGGAGGTGGGGGCGTGCAGGGATTTTTGCTACCAGTTCTCCAAACCACCCACCGCCATCACTACCGGATCGGGTGATCCGGTCCAAACCGGGAGCATTTCACCCCTGAGGTAACCCCAGGACAGTGCCACCATGATAAATATATGCCAGTTGTCAAGTATATGAATGTTAATCATGTGACCATGGGGATGTTGTAGCAGTCATGAGAAAAATGGTTATTAGTCACTTTTTTCAGTGCCATAGTAAGCTGAGGTATCACTCAAAATCTTGGATGATACCTTTAAGGTCTTGGACAAAAGCATCATTTATTTGTACTTTTTTTTAAAAAAAAAAGTTAAAGTTTATTATAGTTTAAAATATAAATAAAATCAAAGATCATGAGGGAACAAGAAATAGTAAAGTAGGGGAAAAGGGTGAAAGGGAAAAAGAAAGGGGAGAAAAAGCAGTGATTTAAAACCTTTTTCTATCCACCAGAACACAAAATGCAGTTACAACTTCAAACTTTTGCTTTACTTATTTAGTGAGTACAAGCCATTTCTATAACAACCTATTTGCAATTTTCATGTGACTGAAGGGAGTAATCAATTTTTGGGAGGGGGGGAATCACAGGAGTTAATGTAATGAAATGAAATTGAGGTTTTGCTCTGGATCTGCCCTCCCAAAGGCCAAATTAAATGATCATGGTTAAAAGAATTCATACAACTTCCCTTAGCTTTCCATGCTACAAATGTCTGTCTGTCTGTCTTATGCTATTGGGTACAGCATTCTAACATTTAAGGGTTCAGCCTGATTAGTATCTAGATGGAAAAGTCCCTTCCTCCTGCGACTCCAGACTACATCCTACCACACATTTACTCATGAGAGTTTTGTGCAGCTCAGGATGAGTTCTGCACCCTCCTGATCACATGCCTTTTTTTTAAACAGCTGACCCACATACTTCTAGCTTTCATAGGATAGAAATACTATTTTAAAGCCAGTTTTAAACTGGGGGCACTGGAGCTTTATGGAATTTGCAGTGTCTCATTTCCCAATTGTTGAACAAAACCTGACTCATACCTATTGTTAGTTTCTAATCTTTGGTTACTCTAGTACAGGGGTGTCAAACTTGCTTCCCGTGGGCAGGATGAGTCATGTGCTGGCCACGCCCACACCCCCAGTTTAGCGAAGTGGAAAAAAGTTGTGATACGTCACGTGACAACAAAATGACGTCACAAGTTTGATACCCCTGCTCTAGTAGATCCTGGGAGGGAAACCCTAGCTTTACAGTTTTACAGTTCTCTCTTGCAATATCTCAAGAGAATAAAGCAAGGACTAAGCTCTATAAATTCCATCTCTATTTGTTTTCTGTAAGAATTGAACCTTGGGACCCTTCTCCCCCCCCACATACAACAGATATTGGAGGCAAGTGATGGGTTTGTCAGTGTTTCTGAATCCTTATCAATATATTCACCAAAGCACCTAAGGTGGGAGAAGAAGCAAAGGATGGAAACTAATCAAGGAAAGAACAATCTAGAAATAAGGATAAATTTTCTGACAGAACAATTAATCAGTGAAACGACTTGCCTTAAGAAGTTGTGGGCGCTTCAACACTGGAGGTTTTTAAGGAGACATTCAACAACCACTTATCTGAAATGGTATAGAGTCTCCTACTTGAGCAGAGGTTGGACTAGAGGGCCTCCAACGTCCCTTCCAACTCTGTTATTCTGTCCTCTTATTCCCATAAAGGAACATGATTGTAGATGTGTTCAAAATGCATTTGAAGGACCAATGAGTGGAAATAGAAGTAATCTAAAGAGAGAGGTTACAAAGAAATAATATGACTCCCTTCACTCTTTATGGGTCATGAAAATGAAGTAACTTATGAAATGTTTTAAAAAACAGAATAAATCAAAGCTGTAACATGCATTTTCCTGATTTAGGTGATATATCTGTAACCTTTAAAAATAAGTGAGGGGCTAACTATGTCCTCTATAAATAGGCATAGTTCATAAACTAGCTGATGAAGCTACTCAATGCCGACCCGTCACTTCATTTATATGGAATGGGGTAGTTTTAATCATGATATTGTTAAAAAGAAGTGTGGAAAATTAAATACGTTGAACATATAGAGAGGATGCAAAATATCTTTCTTTCAGAAAGGTAAAGGTTTCCCATGCCCAGTCATGTATGACTCTAGGAGTCAGTGCCCATCTCCGTTTCTTAGCCGAGGGAGCCAGCATTCTCCAATGATGCTTCCATGGTCATGTGGCTAGCATGACTATATGCTGAGAAACACAGAAAGCTGTTACCTTTCCACTGAAGTGATACCTATTTATCCACTTCCATTTGCATGCTTTTGAACTGCTAGGTTGGCAGGAACTGGGGCAAATAATGGGAGCTCATCCCATCATGTGATACTTGGGTCTTGAACTGTTAACCTTCCAGTCAACAAACCCAGCATCTTAACCACTAGGCTACAGCACCCCACTGGAGATAGCTATACTTTGGCCTTAGATCAGACCAGGGCATTTTACAGCCTCTGGAACTATGGGCATTTGGCCATCCCTGTCTGGTCCATGTGAGGTCAGTTGGAAATTAGAAATCAAATGTAAAGAAGTTTGCCTCAGGGCTCAGTAAAAGAAGCCAAGCTGGATCTGGTTCTGTGCAGTCCACCGGGTGCTGCTTCAGTCAACTGGCGAACATGGGAGGACAAGAAGAGAAAGTGGTTTTCTGTGCCTGCACAGTGTTTGCCCCTTGCCTGGAGCAGCCTCACATGAGGGAATCTGGGCTCAGCTACCTACCATGGCCTTGGTCAAACCACAGTCTTATAAGTGAGCTAGGTGTTATTGGTTGGGCTCTCCCACAGTCCCAGTTATTCATGTGGCCCTTTGGGAAAATTAATTGCCTGCCTCTGTCTTAGGTGAAAGACGATCTTTGTCTGGTGAGCTCATTTACATAGCTTTAACCATGGAGCAAAAAAAATTTTTTTTTTCTTCAACATTTTATGTCTATTGGAAGCATTAGAATCTCAGTGGAGTCGCCTCCACCCTCACCAGAGGTGGGTTTCAGCAGGTTCTGAGCAGTTCTGGAGAACCGGTAGCGAAAATGTTGAGTAGTTCAGAGAACCGGTAAATACCACCTCTGACTGGCCCCGCCCCCACCTATTCTCTGCCTCCCAAGTCCCAGCTGATCGGGAGGAAATGGGAATTTTGCAGTATCCTTTCCCTGGAATGGGGTGGGAATGAATGCCACACCCACCAAGCCACACCCACCAAACCATGTCATGCCCACCAAGCCACACCCACAGAACCAGTAGTAAAAAAATTTGAAACCCACCACTGACTCTCACCCTCCATGGCTTGCTTCTTTCTTGTTCACAGCTGATATGATATTGTTACTTATGGAAGGATGCATTCCACTTCCTACTTCTTTCCCCGAGTACTTAGATGCAAACTTGGGGCTGTGTACTAATCTAATTACATAAAATTAAGAAATGCATGAAAAAGTCATATACACACCCCACCTGTGCTGAATCCCTCTGTGGTAGAAGATAAGATAAGCCAAATTTTGTTGGCATCTGAGGGTAGGATAATCCCATTCTTTTTCTTTCATGCCTATCCAAGGAGCAATATGTGTACCGGTATGTAAATGTAGATGAGTGTGTACATTTCCATCTTTTTTTTCCCTTTCATATGTCCTTGCTTCTTACTATCTTTAACATCCAGCCGGTAAAAACTACACCTCATAAATCACCCATTAGTATCTCTGCCGTTGGTGTATCATGGACGGCTATTTTTATTTTTGTAAGTCACAGGCTCAGCATCCTGTCTTCCCTTTTATTCACAAAGCCATTTAATTTTATTACAGAGCCTTCTTCATTCTTCACCTGGGTTAGATGAAAAAGAAGAGACAGAAATAGAGGTCATCAGCATATGGGAGACATCCCACAAATGCTCTGCAAAACTGCCCTGGCACTTTGATAACCTTGATAAACACAACAAATACAATAGGATCATAAAGCATTCCTAATTAAGGATCTGCTCTGACATTTAAGTCCCCAAATTTGGCAACTTTAAGATGTGTGGGCTTCAACTCCCAGAGTTCCTCAGCCCTGTTTTAGGAGTAGCAATAGCAATAACAATAACACTTAGACTTATATACTGCTTACAGTGCCTGACAGCCCTCTCTAAGCAGTTTACAGAGTCAGCATATTGCCCCCAACAATCTGGATCCCCTCTGTGTGACCTGTTTTTGACTGGCCGAGTGCTGCTGGAGGTCAGGGAAGCCAAAAATGGGCCATGTGGGGGTCTCACACAGCCTCTGCGGCCCGTTTTTGGGTGGCAGAGTGCTGCTGGAGGCCATGGAGGGTGAAAATGAGGCACAGGGAGGCTGTGCATGGCCCCCCGTGCCCCATTTTGGCCGGGAGGGTCCTGTAGGAGGTGTCCGTCCCATCTCTCCCCATTCCCCGTCCCACCCACCAGCCTGCGGAAGACAACTACAATGCTGATCTGGCCCTCAAAGAAATCTAGTTTGACACCCCTGTTTTAGTACCAAATGACTCACACTGATGATGTTACTACTTTCAGGGGTGAAATGCTCCCGGTTTGGACCGGATCGCCCGATCCAGTAGTGATGGCGGTGGGTGGTTCGGAGAACCAGTAGCAAAAATCCTTGCCCCCCCCCCCCATGCCCAGCTGAACCGCACGATCATCAGAGGCTTTTTTTTTTTACTTTTAAAAGCATTTTTTCTACAACCTCTTTGGCCAAAGAGGTTGTAGAAAAAATGCTTTTAACAGCCTCTGACGATCCCAGCTGAGTTGCCTGATCATCAGAAGCTTTTTTTTTTCTTTTAAAAGCATTTTTTCAACAACCACTTCGGTCGAAGAGGTTGTAAAAAAAAATGCTTTTAAAAGGCTCTGATGATCAGGCAACTCAGCTGGGATCGTCAGAGCCTTTTAAAAACATTTTTTTACAACCTCTTTGGCCAAATAGGTTGTAGAAAAAATGCTTTTAAAAGGTAAAAAAAGCCTCTGACGATCCTAGCTGAGCAGCGCGATTGTCAGAGGCCTTTTTTTTACTTTTAAAAGCAATGCTTTTAAAAGTAGGAAAAAAAAGATTGCATGCCACAGCTGATCACCCCCCTCCCCACGCTGTTCTACTTACCGCATGCCTCCTTTTGGCGTGCACTGCACATGCGCACCTCGCATTTGGTGCGCGGTGCACACTGCACATGCGCAGCCAGTGAACTGGTAGTAAACAGGTTCAGATTTCACCACTGCTTACTTTGCTAATGAAACGTTTGCAAGAAAACAAACCAAGCTCAGAGGCCACCAAAAACCCCATGGATCTACTATTTTGATGGAGCACCAGAGATAAGTCAAGTGCAATCTTCATGGAAATTTTAAGGATAAGAAAAACTGACTCCTGCTCTCATGGAATAGACATAAAGGTTTCCTTCTGCACAAAAGCCAGCTGTATTCCCAATAACTTTTTTTTTGCTAGAGCAAAGAAAGCCGGCTTCCTTTCCATGCCCCTTTCCCCAGACTTCATTTCTGGCTCACAGTCAGCTGTGGCTCTCACACACATATCTTTGCAATTACAGAGCAGAGAGGACTGCTGGGGAAGCAGGAAGGAAGCACGCAGGTATCCCAGGGAAACTTTGCTTTTGGAATAATGAGGATGATCATAATTAATAAATTATTCTGTATCTTTGGAGAATTGTGCTAATTAGTAATCTCCTATTTCAAAAGTCCTAATATTTTATTTCTGCTTATTGCCAACTACCAAGTGGAACATTAATGGAAATGTGGACGACGGGTAGAGCAATAATTATAACGGTAATCATATGAACTCGTCTGCTGCTAACGTCTAATTAAAATAAATCAGAGGATGTAGAATACGGGCTTCGCAGAGCTAGCTTTTCAATAACATGTATTACTGGTGAGGACTAATTCGCTCGCACTCCATGCAGATGCTCTAGTTTTAGAAAGTGAAAAATCCTTGCCGGGAGATTTGAGTTGTACAAAAGAGATATTCTGAGTTCCTTAGAATATGGCTAATAGATTTGTTCTATTGAAACAGGCTGCTTAACAACTGTAGAACAGCCTTCTCAAACTGGCACCTTCCAGGTGTGCTGGAGTTTAATTCTGAGAATCTTCATGTCTTAGGTTAAGCTGATTTAGAAGGAAAGAGGAAAAAGTAGATTAGGCGGTAAAGCTAATGATTAGATGCACATATTATTGAAGCTTTGGGTATAGGAGGCTGCAATCCTGTATGCACACTTATTTGGAATTAAGGACCACTGAACTCAATTAGATGTGCTTGGAATTTGGTAGAAGGGCACTTATATAAAACATAATTTGATTCATTTTGACCGACTATAAGAAACTAATGTAGCGAAAATTATCAACAGCAGGAAATTAAACCTACATTCACAGATCCATGTCCAATAAATTTTCAAAGGGGTCATTTTAGATTTTTAGATGTGCTTATAAAAGCACCCAAAAGGAGAAGGCATTATAAGACCTACCACATTTTCATCCTGTGTACATGAATAGCTCATGCCATCACATATTTGTTCCTTTAGCAAGCATTTAAAGCTACCCATGGAATTAGAATTTACAATCCAACTATACCTATCAATCTTTTATTATATTCTAATGCATCTTACATTTCACTTAGAGCATATGTTTAACCCAGTGTCAACACATTCCAGTGCACAGCTGAATACATTCTAAATTAGCCTTTCTAACCAAATATCCCCCAGATATTTTAGTCTACCATTCGTAGAATTCCAAGATCGCATGATGTATATTCCACCTCCCTATAGCAGGAGACTAATGAGTATTTATAGACAAGATACAGTCTGGCGTGTTCGTTGCATCCACTTGTTACACCTAGATTTGGAAAGGCTTTATTAAGTCAAAGTTCAACAATGTGCTGCTCTGCAGATATGTGGGTCTACAACACTGCTTAATTGCCTGGCATTAGCCAAACTGCCTGCAAATTACAAGAATTGCGAGACAGATATTAGCAAGACACCAAGTTTAGCACGGCTGCCTTAAAACTCAGATTAAGTAATTAAGTAAGATTGAAGCTAGAGTTGCCATGGGATATGTCAGAGTGCAGATTTCTCTCATATATAAAATGGAGGCTTTATTTATAAATAAAAAGGCATGGCTTCAATGGGTATGCTCAAAAAATAAAAAAAATATGAAATATACAGCATATTCAGCAAAAGAGACAAGCTAATTATAATATTGCTGGCAATACCATATCTACTGTAAGCCTGAGATGCTTGTACCATGTCTGTTTCATCCCTTGTGAGGGTTTCAGAGAAAACTGGTTTCAGCTCTTTTTAAATCTTTGTATCAGAAAAAGATATTTGGCTTACCATAGCCATATCTGTCTGTCTGTCTGTCTTCTCTCTACCTCTCTCTTTATCTGTCTGTCTGTCTGTCTGTCTGTCTGTCTGTCTGTCTGTGATGTTGGTGCTTGTTTTATAGCTATTTTGATTTTCTACTTTAACATTTCAATTTTCTTTTTGATATTAGCCACGTTAAGTTCATGGGCTCATCAGACTAGAAAAACATAATATAAGGGAGGTGATGATTGCTAGATAGATAATAGATAGATAACAGATAGATAGATAGATAGATAGATAGATAGATAGATAGATAGATGATAGATGATAGATAGATAGATAGATAGATAGATAGATAGATAGATAGATAGATAGATAGAGGTAGGTAGGTAGGTAGGTAGATAGAGCGGTAGGTAGAGAGGTAGGGAGATAGATAGATAGATAGATAGATAGATAGATAGATAGATAGATAGATAGATAGATAGCGAGCATATCTAGGTAGGTAGCTAGCTATTATCTAGCTAGTTATCATCACCTCTCTTATATTCTGTTTTTCTAGGCTGATGAGCCCGTGAACGTAAGGTGGTTAATACCAAAAAGAAAACTTAAACTTTAAAGTAGAAAATCAAAATAGCTATAAAACAAGTACTAACATCACCAAACAATTAACAGACTAGTGACATTATGAGTTTCTGGGCTGCTGAGTGAGTAGAAGCCACCTGCAACTTTGGTAGGAGTGGGATCCATAGCCAGAAGGCATCGGACAAGAGAAGACAGACCTTCTCCCCCGTTTCAGAAAGCAGAGCCTCTATCTGTCAGTGGGAGCAATTGGTGTCCGTGCTGTTGCTAATGTTCAGTTATCATTTGCCTCTACAGAACAACAGGAGGCCTCTTTGAAGCCCTGTTGTGCGACTTCTTTCTCCAGTCTCCTCCGTTAAAAGCTTCTGTAAGCCCAAAGTGATAAAAAGAGAGTTGCCAGGGCCTTAAAGTATGAATCAAAAGATTACTTGGGATCACCTTATTCTTTTTTTGGAACCGGAGGTCACAAAGGTCCAGGTGGATGGAAAAGGCATTGACTGGAGTAGCTTCCTGAAAAAAAACAAAACTATTTGTGTAAATCCCTGGAGGTGGGGTGGGTGGGTGTCTTTTAATCTCATGTCCCACCTCTTTCGCAGTGTCTTACTTGGAGACAGCTCTTTGCTTTTTCCCTGCAGAGATCATGCTGAAATAAACTGCCAAACATCCCTTATACCTCCATGCCATCTAATTATAGCCTGTAACACAAGAGAGTGCTGACAGTGCTGAGCTATTGACTCTTGACACTCTCTAAAGCACTTAATTATCTTTTCACATCAGCCCCTTTCAGACCTGTCAACTCCTTTTGTATTGTTTATGGAGGGGGGAGTTGCCTATAAAGATTTCAGGACTGTGCACCTGGAGTCAAACTTGTACACACCACACACACACATGCATGCACACACACACACACTCACACACACAAAAGCAGACTACTTAAGTTGCAGATGGAAGAGGAGCTCCATCAATGTTGTTCAAAGGATGCTTGGACCACTGATGCAAAAACCAAGGACAAAAATTACCCCATTCTTCAAAGAGGATCCCTAACCCGCTGGAATAAAAAAAAGATAATCATTATTTTTCCTGTATTTTGCATTACAGTGCCCCTGTCCAGATCTTCCTTAAAATTCTTGCTTCAGTTTGTGGTTGTAGGATTGAAAAGAATACAGCTAGTCCTCGATTTACGACTGTTTGAAGTTACAACGGCACTGAAAAAGATGACTTATGAGCGTTTTTCATACTTACGACCATTACAGCATCCCCCGTGGTCATGTGATCAAAATTCAAGCGGCTTGGAAACTGACTTGTATTTATGAAGGTTGCAGTGTCCTGAGGTCATTTGCGACCTTTTGATAAGCAAAGTCAATGGGGACGCCAATTATTTAATATTTATTTATTACATTTATTTATATGCCGCCATTCTCCCGAAGGACTCAGGGCGGCAAACACAAGTTAAGAAACAAGTACAATAAAATCATAATTTAATCCAAATAATTAATTAGTAGTAAATAATAAAGCCCAGAATCAGTCTCAGCCTATTTGTTTGAAATTCACTTAATTCACTTAACAACTGTGTCCCTAACTTAATAACTGCAGTGATTCACTTAACAACCATGGCAAGAAAGGTTGTAAAATAGGGCAAAATACATTTAACAAACGTCTGGCTCAGCAACAGAAATTTTGCACTCAATTGTGATCGTACGTGGAGGGCTACCTGTAGTGCATATGTTTGATTCAAGAAAACAAATGCAGTTAAATTCATATTTAAATATGAACTAAATGGATTTCTTTCCCTCATTCCTAATAGTTGTAAATGTTTCCTCAAAGCTTGTCCTAATTTCATAGACCTGCGAACAGGACAAAATCATTTATCAATACATTCTTTAATTTCAGCGTAGCACTGTTTGCTTTGAGCTGACAGCTCTGTATCCAAAATTGAAGGGATCGGCTCTCTAACCACACTTGTCAATTCTTCCTCCTACCTTCGCAAGTGAACAGAACAATCTTGGCCCACTGAAAGGTTTTCTCAACATCCTTTGCCGTTGTAACAGTTTTCCTTTAAAGCAGAGATTCACTCATGCAATCAAAAGCACACATTAAAAGCATTTAAAAAGCATTTCGTGAGCAATTAAAGAAACTACTTTAACACATGTGCTTTTTTTTTTTTTTAAAGGAATGTTAAAAAAAGCCACTTTGAAGTTTAGAAGATCAAATAAGGAGTCTGAAGAGCAGACTGCTATTAACATCAGCATATAAAAGCCTGAAAAATCTCTGATTCCTTTATTACCAGGAAACTGAGCCTCACCTCATGATGCAATCTTCTTTATCTTGGCAAGTTCCACATGTCTTGGCTATCAAGTCTTGTTCTCTCCAAGTCTGCTGGAGAGAGTGGGAATCAAAACATGAGGTATTAGGAGAGACTGTAATCTGAGGGAGAGTTACCTAATCTCCTCAGTTCTTGAAAACCAATCCTTAAGTCTTCGTCTTCCTCTGAGGAAGAAGTAAAGGTCCAGCAAGAGGATGGAAGCAGGAGTGAAATGCTCCCAGTTCAGACCGGATCACCCGATCTGGTAGCAATGGCGGCGGGTGGTTCGGAGAACCAGTAGCAAAAATCCCTGCGCCCCCGCCCCATGCCTAGCTGAGCCACGCGATCATCAGAGGCTGGGTTTTTTTTACTTTTAAAAGCATTTTTTCTACAACCTCTTCGGCCGAAAAAATGCTTTTAAAAGTAAAAAAAAAAAAGCCTCTGATGATCGCCCGGATGGTCAGAGGCTTCTAAAAGCATTTTTTTCTGCAACCTCTTCGGCCGAGGAGGTTGCAGAAAAATAAAATGCCTTTAAAAGCCTCTGACGATCCCAGCTGAGTTGCCTGATCATCAGAGGCTTCTAAAAGCATTTTTTCTGCAACCTCTTCGGCTGAAGAGGTTGCAGAAAAACTGCTTTTAAAAGTTAAAAAAAAAAAAGTTGGCCATGCCCACCCAGTCACATTACCCCCCCCCACCAAGCCACGCCCACAGAACCAGTAGTAACAAATTTTAGATTTCACCCCTGGATGGAAGGGACACGGTGGCTCAGTGGCTAAGACACTGAACTTGTTAATCGAAAGGTCGGCAGTTCAGCAGTTCGAATCCCTAGTGCCACGTAATGGGGTGAGCTCCCATTACTTGTCCCAGCTTCTGCCAGCCTAGCAGTTCAAAAGCACATAAAAAATGCAAGTAGAAAAATAGGGACCACCTTTGGTGGGAAGGTAACAGCGTTCCGTGCGCCTTTGGCGTTTAGTCACATGATCACGGAGATGTCTTCAGACAGCACTGGCTCTTCGGCTTTGAAATGGAGAAGAGC
Source organism: Pituophis catenifer annectens (assembly GCF_029215685.1). NCBI lineage: Eukaryota > Metazoa > Chordata > Lepidosauria > Squamata > Colubridae > Pituophis > Pituophis catenifer. The sequence goes on along the minus strand of NW_027256882.1, from coordinate 231,128,406 downwards.
ACCGCCCCCTAGAGTTGGGAACCGCTAGCACATATGTGCGAGGGGAACCTTTATCTTTATCTAAGAGGATGGAAGAAACCAAGGCACCAGGTGCAAATCCAAGTTGCTCATATCAGTGTTGTTGCTACAGATAGCCTTCAATTTATCACCCTTATGACCAGTTGTTTTATGGCTGTTCAGAGTTACAATGGTTTTGGAACAGATGCCTTACAGCCCACAAATCCCTTTCAACCATCATAAAGTGGTGTGGACCACCACAGTCAAATGACTACATTGCAGGCACTTAGTAATCAGTTCACCTTTACCAGCAGTTGCAGTGTCCCTTTGTCATCAGGCCACAATTTGTGTTTATTTTTTGCCAGTTTCTGGCCAGAAACATGAATTTGGGAGTGGGGGGGAAGGTTCCCTTAACAACTGTAAGATTTGTTTAACAACTGCCATGAAAAAGGTTGAAAAAAATGGGTCTGGTCACATGGGTGCCTCAACGTACACTCACAATGACTTACAAGTGGCTTTCTGGTCCTCACTGTGGTTCAGGATCAAAAAATTTATTAGTTTATAGAATAAAATACAAAAATACAAAAGCAAGTAGTAGGACACATTGCGATTGTAAGTCAAGGACTACCTTTATTTGCAACCATATTGGCTGCCTTCTATATAATCTTGGTTTCCACTATAATTTGGAAATAAGCCTTCTTCATTTCCCTACTAAGCAAGATCCAGGGTGAGAAGCCAATAACCTAGCCAAGTTGCAAAAGATGGAGAAGGCACAATAAGCCAAGGACAACCAGAAGGTGTGTAGCAGAGGTGGTATTCAGCCGGTTTGTACCAGTTCAGGCAAACCGGTAGCGGAAATCGCAGGTGGGCCCGCCGACCCATCCCGGCTCTATGCTGTCCTATTTAGGCACAGTTTTGAGGCCAGGTACATGCGTGGAAGGCGTGCCTGAGAGCAAAGCGCAGACATGGAAGGCGGGCACATGTGCGGAAAGTGCACGTGCACGCAAAGTGAGCGTGCATGTGCATGCTGAACCGATGGTAACAAAATGTGAAACCCACTGCTGGTAGGATGGTAGGTATGGATTATGATGCAGTACAATGCAGCTAGGAAAACAAAGGGGTGAATGAAAGCTCCCCTATCCTAGAAAAGAAAGAAAGAAAGAAAGAAAGAAAGAAAGAAAGAAAGAAAGAAAGAAAGAAAGAAAGAAAGAAAGAAAGGGAGAAGAAGGAAGAGGAAGAGGAAGGAAGGAAGGAAGGAAGGAAGGAAGGAAGGAAGGAAGGAAGGAAGGAAGGAAGAAAAAAAAGAAAGTTTCTATTGATAGCTCTACCCTTTTTTCACCAATAAACCCTCCCTTCACAATGGCTAAAGGAGGAAGAGGTTACTTTCCTACAGCTAGCTCTCTGGAAAGCAAGGCTTTGCAAAGCAAAGCAAGATAAATGTCCATCGAGATTCTCAGTCATCCAGGTCATGGTTGTCCCAAAGGTGCTTTTTTCAAAAGGCAACTGGACTTCCTTGTTTTTCCTTGAAGATGTTTTGCTTCTCATCCAATAAGCTTCTTCAGTCCACCATCCAGTCAGAACTGAAGAATCTTCTTTGGATGAGAAGCGAAACATCTTCAAGGAAAAACAAACCAAGTCCAATTGCCTTTTGAAAAAAGCACCTTTTTGGGACAAAGCAAGGTAAGAGCAACTCTCAGACATAATTTCCATCTTCCTTTCAGTCGTGCAACAATGAAATTAGAATCTCTCTTTTGGGTCCAACAATCATGCATAGCTACAGTATGGGGCACAGTGGTGGGTTCCTCCCGGTTCAGCCGGTTCGTTCGAGCCAGTAGTGGTGACGATATGATGTCACCGAACTGGTTCTCTTTGTTCAGGAGCTGCCTGCCCCGGCATTCTTACCTTTTATTTGGCCCCACCCCCAATCTATACGCTGCCTCCTGAGTCCCAGCTGATCAGCTAGAAGGAAAAAAACTGTTTAAACTCTTGCTGTGGGGCTTCAAAGGGCCGCCCTACAGCTGATCAGTGTTAAAAGGCAATGTGGTGGTAGACCAGTGCATTTGAAAAACTAATGGGTAGACCGGTGCCTCCAAAAACAAATAGGTAGACTGGTGCCTCCAAAAACAAATGGGTAGACCGGTGCCTCCAAAAACAAATGGGTAGACCGGAACGCTCCAAGAACAAATGGGTAGACTGGTACAGCTCTGCAAGCAGTTAAAAGCCTGGTAGACCAGTACCTCTGCTAAATCCTAAAGAATTGTCACATGATCATCAAACCATGCCCACAAAATAAGCCACACCCACAGAACTGGTAGTAAAAAAATTTAGAACCCACCCCTGATGGGGCAGAAGAAAGTAGCCAAGAAATAGGTGAAAGGACCTCCAAAAATGGAATCCACCTATCAATTTACTCTCCCTCCAAAAAAACCTTACTTCTTACTCTCTACAAAAAGAAGTGGGAGAGAGGAAACACTTGAAACAGCATAGCACTCAATAGACAAATGATGTTAATTGAATGGAATGTGACCTAAATCAGGGGTCTCCAACCTTGGCAACTGTAAGACTTGTGGACTTCAACTCTGGAAGTTGAAGTCCACAAGTCTTAAAGTTGTCAAGGTTGGAGACCCCTGATCTAAATGACTCTCTTCTCTGCTATTTGCCTAATAAGGAGGTTTAAAAAAAGAAAAGAAAAAATAGAATGCATTGTGCTGCAAAAACATTATTAGCCAGTTCAAAAGATTCCAAAACTACAGAAGCTAAATTTAAAGGAAAAAGAGGAAATAGATTTTATATGCAGTATTGACCTCTGTTCATCAGTGCACATTAAACAGAGCTGCTGGCGTGACACTCAGCTCTGGAGTCCATGGGGGAATCCCAGGGCCCCAAAGCTTTGTTTAGGATTTTACACAAGATACACACTAAAACTACAGTGGCATTTAAATGTTTGTGAACCCTTTTGAATTTTCAATATTTCTGCATAAATATGACCTAAAATGTAATCTCTTTTCCACAAAAGTCCTAAAATTAGATAAAGAAAACCCAATCATGTCCTTGTGAGGAGAACAGATTATATTTTAAGTCATATTTTGGTCAGAAATAATTGATAATTCGAAAAGGTTCACAAACTTTTAAGCCCCACTGTGATCCAACACCATACTTCATATGAAATCACCAGTGGTGGGATTCAAATAATTTAACAACCGGTTCTCTGCCCTAATGATTTCTTCCAACAACCAGTTCACCAAACTGCTCAGTGAGAAGTTCTGTGTTCTCCCAAAGTGGTGCGAACTGGCTGAATCCCACCACTGAAAATCACCGTCTACAAGACATGATTGCTGATTTTACATGTATACATTTTGGGGTTGTTCCTCATTGTTTTTATCTGCAATGTCTGAATACTTTTTCCGATGCTGGAATCTGCCATTTCTCCTTCTCCTTCCCATGAATGAGGTTCCTGCGGAACTCTGAATCCCATCAAGATTACAGCCAGTTTTTTTTGGCATGACAATGACTTCTGGAAAATTTGCTCACACTACATTCCTCAATTTTTAAGAAATTGATAAATCTTTTAGAGTTGAATTAGAGACCTTCTCATTGCCTAGGTCAGGTTATGCTCCCAGAAATATTAAGTCCACTTACAAAGCTAGCTCAATATGATTTTTGGGAGATTTATTGAAAATGTGCAAAAAGAAAGGTTTGCAATCACGACAGAAGAAAATAATGATGTACTAATGGTCCTAAATTTACAGCATGCATGAGGTGTCTGTTCTTGTAATTATTACTTTTTTAACAGTCCCACTCTAAGAAACACAATGTACTTGAAACTGATACTGAAGCATCCATAATTCATATAAAACAAGTCTTGCTTGGGATAACACTTTTATCTTTCTGGCAGGGCTTTGATATTAGATAATATCTGCATCTCCAGTCTCTCTTTAGTCCTTTTTCCTTTCTTTGAGATTTTATTTACATATGGTTCCTTTCCTGGCCAAGCCTAATTAGGCTCTTCATAACCACAGTCCAATCACTCCCTTCTTCCTGTTTGAGAAAATGTCTTGCTTCCTGTAAAAATCTTTTGCTTGCCCATTTTTGCTGTTTTTTCTATTTAGTACTACATCGCATATCCATCTTTCATTATTAGTACAGCATATGCTGAGGTTTGACTCAAGAAATCTAACTCTTATTTAAAAAGATCCTGTATGATTTCATTTTCTTCATGGGGGAGTGGGAGGAAATAGAGGACCTGTAACTTTGAGAGGCTGTTGAACTCCAAAAGCCAGACAACAGAAATAAAGATAAGGAATGATGGGATTAATAATCCAAAAATACCAACTGGGTCACTTGCCATTGCTCCCTAGAGATTTGCCAGGGCATGAGAAAAAAAAGAGAGATATATCGTTATCTCATTTTGTACTGTATACATATACATATTGTATTTAAACCAAAGGGGGCTTTTTTTTCCCCAAAAAAAACAACTGTACTTTGTTTTTTCATTTCTTTGAATACATTTTACTTCTCATTCAAGAAGCTTCTCCAGTTCACTGAAGAACTGAACTGAACAAGTTTCTTGGATGAGAAGCAAAAAGTCTTCAAAGCAGGGGTGAAATGCTCCCGGTTCGGACCGGCTCGGGCGAGTAGGTAACCGTGGCGGCGGGCAGTCCGGAGAACCGGTAGCAAAAATCTCTTCCCCCCCCCCAGCCTCCAGCTTGCTTACCTTCGCATGCCTGCTTTGCTTCGCTTGCTGTAATCTCTGCAGTCCATTGCATCAGCAAGCAACTGAATCTCCCTGCCTGCAATCAAGCTCATTGGTGAGCAGCTCTTTCTGCCTGCCTGCCTGCCTGCCTGTAAGTTTTTTTCCCCTTTGGGAGCTTTAAAAAAAATAGTTAATTGGGGGTTTTTTTTAGTTCTTCTTTTTTTAGACCTAGCCATTTAAAGTTTAGGAAGTTTTAAATTTAGCTGCTTTTATATAAAAATAAAAATAAAATAAAATAAAACAATATTTGTGCAGCTTTCTGAGATTTTGTGTGTTTCTGTAGTGTTTCATTCTAACTACACAAACACACAAAATTTCACAAAGCTGTATGTGGAATTTTGTGTGTGTGAAGTGTGAAAGTTGTTTTTTTGGGCTTTTTGTGGCTGTGTGAGGTTCCTGCTTGTTGCAGGAGCCATTTTGGGTCTAGCACAGCTGCTTTTACATTGTGGGTGAGCCAGTTGTGTTGGGTTGGGTTGTGTGTGTGTAAAGTGTGAAAGTTGTTTTTTTGGGCTTTTTGTGGCTGTGTGAGGTTCCTGCTTTTTGCAGGGGCCATTTTGGGTCTAGCACAGCTGCTTTTATATTATGGGTGAGCCAGTTGTGTTGGGTTGGGTTGGGTTGTGTGTGTGTAAAGTGTGAAAGTTGGTTTTGGGGGGCTTTTTGTGCCTGTGTGAGGTTCCTGCTTTTTGCAGGGGCCATTTTGGGTCTAGCACAGCTGCTTTTACATTGTGGGTGAGCCAGTTGTGTTATGTTGTGTTTTGTAGGTTAAAAAAGGGCAAAGAAGTGAGATCAACTTGGCCACACCCACCTGGCCAACAAGTCACACCCACCCAGTCACCTGACCACTAAGCCCCGCCCACTAATTAAGCCACGCCCACAGAACCGGTAGCAAAAAAAATTAGATTTCACCCCTGCTTCAAAGTAAAGAAAAAGAAAAAGCCCAGTTGCCTTTTGAAGGAAAAAAAAGCACCTTTGGGGTAACAATGACCTGGATGACTGAGAATCTCCATAGATATATTGTATTTAAAAATGAGTCCAGAACAGGAAGAAATGCTGGGAATTCTTCTAAATACAGTGCCCACTCTTTTCCGTAGTCTCAGAAGATAAATAAATTAGAAAATACTCCGCTTACTCTGCTTACATCATCTACATCTTCTGTACCATTTTCCAAGCTTAGGTTTCCTATAACTATTACTAAGCACAACTCGACAATGAACATTGATTTTTGATGTAACAGGGAACTAATAATGCTTGTTTTCCTCTGATATTTCATGTAGTGTACTATGTACCAACATATGCCTTTTAATGTTTTTCTGTGTAAAAGAAAATTCTTTTTCCACCTTATCCTCAGGTTGCTAGAGAATTTAGAATTTATTTTGGCAGCATTTTTGTTCTTTATTGCTGGAGGGTGCAAACAATACGAAGAGTTACAACTACAATTGGGATCAGAATTTCATCATTAAACAAGGTGGCTGGGAAGTGAGTCGCGGCTGATTTTACAACCTTTTTTGCCACCTTTTAAGTGTAACACTGCCGTTAAGTGAGTTACACAGTTGTTAAGTGAATCCGACTTCCCCCATTGACTCTGCTTGTTGGAAGCTGGCTGGGAAGGTCGCAACTGGTGACTGATCTCAGGATGCTGCAACCATTGTAAATTAATGCTAGTTGCTAAGTACTCGGATTTTGATCATGTGACTATAGGATACTGGGATGGTGGTAAGTGCAAGGACCAGTTGTAAGTCACGTTTTTCAGTGTTGTTGTAGGTTTGAATAGTTGCTTAACCAATGGTTGAAAGCAGTGGTGGGATTCAAATAATTTAACAACCAGTTCTCTGCCCTAATGGCCAAATGGGTAGGCGTGGCTCGATGGTCATGTGACCATGTGGGCGTGGCCAACTCAACGTCACTCAGGTTGGTGGGTGCTTCGCCTTAGCTGTTACAATGTAATAAGGGTTAACCAGAGAGGCAGTTTCTGTAAGCAGGGCAATAAAGATTAGGCTAGAAACAACACCAGAATGTTTCCTTCCTGCCTTCCTTACAGGATTAGCCCTGTATAAAGTGGAAAAAAACAAAATAAGATTTCTTCCAACAACTGGTTCTCTGAACTGCTTAGAAAGTTAACAACCGTTTCTCCCGAATAGGTGCGAACTGGCTGAATCCCACCACTGGTTGTAAGTCAAGGATGACCTGTCCTGGTCAACTTTTCTGTTATGGGTCTTTCCACTTCATTTTTGTTGCTCATTCTTCCCAATCTGAAAAAGTTCAGTTCTTTTAGGTGTCTTTCCTCAAGAATAATTTGAATGTTTCTCATCCAGGAAAGCTTAAGACTGTTGGAGATGATATTGTCTAATAAAAGGACAAAACATTGGTAGATCACCCTTAGCTATTTGAAACATTTGGACCCTTGGCCATTTAGACTAAGGAAGTATTTTCCCACATCTCAAAACAACAAGAGTAGAAGGATTATGTGTAGCAAAATCACTGTTGTCAAATGCCTTCTTCTTTTCATTTGTCATTTCTCTACAACTACATCCACCTTGCATGAGGATTTCATCAAAATTCTCTTTCCCTTTGAAAAAGGAAATAGAAAACAAATTCCCTTTTAAGAAATTGAATGAGAACTGATAAACAACGTAGGAGAATTTGTTTGATCTGGATTCATACTGGAGAAAAATTGTGGAGCCCGGAGAAGCTTATTAGTTACAGTGCTAAACAACATGAATTATTACTGGCCAATCTCCTTTTTAGCTTGTGTAGCAATATAAACTCCGATCTGAGAAATCAGGTACCAAAAATATTATCTCAAGATCAGAACTACAGTCAAACTACAATTAAATAGAGGACAGCACATTGCATTGTTTCAGAAAAGTTTGGAACATGGAGGTAATAGACTTAATATAACGTAACTAATCTTGAAGAGATAATTCTGTTTAGTGGAACCAGCTGTTTTTTCTCATCTCAAAACAACAACAAAAGTAGAAGGATTATGTGTAGCCGAAATCACTCTTATCAAATGGCTTCTTCTTTTCATTTGTCATTTATCTGCTGTCTCCTTTATCCTTTCCAGTGAGATATATAGATTGAGGCAGAAAATTTGGAATAGAAAGCTTACAGTTCTTTTTTTAAATCTCTGTGAGAGATATATATGTGTGTGTCTGTGTGTCTGTGTGTATATATATGTATAAAAGCTTCATTAAAATACAGTTATATAGTACCTGTCAGGACCGCAAAATTGTATTATTGAATGACTTTTATTCTAAGGGACTTGAATGATTCATCACCATTTATCTCTAAACAGGAAAGAAATAATTACGTGTTGCATATATATATATATATGTATGTATGTATGTATGTATGTATGTATGTATGTATGTATATATGTATATATGTATATATGTATATATGTATATATGTATATGTGTGTGTGTGTGTGTGTGTGTGTGTGCGTGTGCGTGTGCGTGTGTGTGTGTGTGTGTTTTTCTTCTAGCCAGGTTTTCCCTACGTAACCAAGGTAAACCTTGGTTACGTAGGGAAAACCTGGCTAGAAGAAAAACACACATAAGCCCTACGAAGAAGTAAGAAAATTTATATATATAAATATATATATATATATACAACTATATATATATACACACACACACACACACACACACACACACATATACACACACAGAGATGTCTCTCTGTGTGTGTGTGTTTAGTCCTTGTTGTAAACTGTGTTTGCTTTTATAAAAGCATTGAAAATAATCTGAAAAGTGCTTTAAATTACAGAATGAATGAGGTAGTGTTTCTTATATTTAATATTTCTGAAATTACTAAAAAAAACCAAACTCAAAATAATTAATTCTTGCATTTCTCTTTCCAATAGGTTTCATTAGTAGACTTTTATCTAACTGCTTTTTCAATACTCTAAAGACTTAGTTAATGACAATGCTCTCATTAGTAGCCAATCCTTCAACTTAAATTGCTGGATTGCCATATGATGATGGCTCTTAAAAATCTCTTTAATATATAATGTTAGAGCAATGGGAAAATATGTGGAGTAAAGGACTGAAATTTATGTTGAATTATACCCTTAAAGAGAACTTTTAAAAAATGATATACCGGTGGTATTTAAATTATAAATGATTAAAACTATATAAGGGTGTTTCAAATGTTTGTTGTAAATGTAAGTACAAGGAGGATATTTTTTATCACATGTGGTGGATGTGTAATAAGGCAAAGAAATATTAGGAACAGATTTATGGTTTAATACAGAAAATTTTAAAAATGAACTTACAATAGAAATTGGAAACATTTCTCCTGGGACTATTAGATAAAGAAATGGAGGGGAAATAGAACTTTGTTGCTGTTTATGTTGACAGCTGCTCTAATTCTGTATGCCCAGAAATGGAAAGAAGTGTTAATTCCCATAATGGAAGAATTGATTGAAAAGGTGATGGAACTGGAGGAGATGACAAAATTGACTGTATTAATTATGGACAAGAATGTGAATAGTTTTGTGGTTACTTAGAAGCTGCTTCTGGACTTTCTTTGCGAAAGAGAAAAAAAACCAAATTTTTATTTTGGGTTTTGACAATTAAGTGGGTTATTGTTATAGAAATGATTATTGTTATTATTTTGTATAAGTAAAATTTTGATACTATAACTTTATTAGGTATCATACTCCATTGAAAAAAAAAACCCATCAAAAATCACTGCTGTTTGTTTCTTTTCTCTTCTCTCACTTTATTCTCTTTGTCCTCTTTCCTTCCCTTTTTTTCCCATTGTCTTTATTTCTATTTCTATTTTATATTAAAAACAAACTTTTAATAAAAATACAATTTTAAAAAAACCTCTTTAATATAATAGAACTGAATAAATTTCTTGACATACATACATATATCAATGGAAAATCTGGTGCTTGAAAATTACAGAGATTATAGAGATCATAGTAATTATTGGTAATATGCTTTCACTGAGTCCATCACAAATGTTTTCAGTAGTGTATAAAACCCAGAGACTTCTGCATTCTAGACTATGAAAACTTCTGCCACCACAATTATTATTTCTATATTTACAGATAAGTTTTTCTTTTGCCCAAAATATACTACAGTTAGGCTATTATGTACACTGCAACAAAATTATGCATCGCATTTGAAAATGATCATTCACTTTTCAAACTTGCTTATAGGCGACTTATCATACAATACCATCATCAACAGGCTATATGTTAAAATAAGATACCTCGATAAATAGACTTAATTTCTGTTCTAGTTTATTCCATACATGGCAACTTGGCATTTTGACAAACAAAAATAATCTATTATATGAATGTCAGGAGAAGGTTTTAAAAAATGAATTTTTAAAAGAGTTTCTTAATTAAGGTGATAGAGTCTCTAGAACAGGGGTGTCAAACGCGATTTCATTGAGGGCCGCATCAAGGTTGTGTTTGACTTGGGGGGCTGAGGTGGGTGTGGCCAGGTTGGGCATGGCCAGATTGACGTCACTTGTGTCGGGGGTGCCTGTGGTGGCCTGAGAGCTCTGCCACCTCCATTTTCGGCTGGGACAAGCTCCTACAACCTTCTGCCAGTGAAAATGGAGCACACAGCTCTCCAGAGCTCCATTTTTGCAGGCAGAGGCACCGTGGGCCAGTCCTTCACTGTTTCCAGGGCAGCCCCGCCAGCTAGATCTAAGCACCGCAAGGCCCAATTCGGCCCCTGGGCCTTGAGTTTGACACCCCTGCTCTAGAATAATCTTTTCCAACACAACAGTCCTAGATGTTTTTGATCGCCTCCTGCACTGGATCATGCCAACTAGAATCATGGACATTAGGGCAACAAATTAAGGAGGGCTAGCTAAATCTAAATTTTCATGCCACCAGAAAACTCTGAGTTCCTCATTCATCTGGCTCTTTTAAAGGCCATCCGTAAAATTTGCCATTGGAAAGGAATCTTTCAATTATGCATTACTGTCAGCATTACTGGGAAGCTGGGCCATTAGGATGCCACCCCCCCAAAAAAAAATCAATCTAGAAATGGTGGAAAAAAACAGGAAGACAGTCTCAGATTTTTTTCCAATCCCCATTGGATGTAATTATTATAATGATTTTATTGTAGAGAGCCATCATCTGAAGTTGGGGAGTGGACAATGGATTTATAAATGAATTTATAAACAATTAATAGGTCAAGGATGGCTACATGTATCCCTTGAAATCTTTTCTACAATTCCTCAAAGCTTTCTGGTTTATACAGCTGACAATTTAGGACAAATTTTCAACAAAAGGAAAAAGAAATGAGGGCACCAAGCCAGCTAGGGCTTAATCTCTATAACATGCTAGAAAATAATTTTAAAGGCCAAATGTTCTGACTGTTACTTTTGTCATTGTGTCACACTGCAATTCCTCTGCAAACCTCAAAGGCTTAAGAAAAGATTTAAAAATCTTCCTCTTTCAGTCCGCAAAAGACGCCCCATCCTTCTAAGAGATTTCTGGAAGGTCTTCTGATTTTTAAAGCTTCCAACTAGTGAAAAAAACAGAAAATGATTGCATTTTCCTTTGGGAATCTTTATAAATATTTATTATATTTCCACGTAAGAGAAATGTGGAGTTTTAAAAAAATATTATTATTATTGCATTTTCTCTTCTTTGTATATTTCTTCTTGGATCCCTTAGGCAGTGAAATAGCTACCAAAAAAAAAAAGGGGGGGGGAACCTAAAAAGGGAACTACCAAATTTAGCAATATGAAAGTATGAAACAAAGTATTGTATACTTTATTTCTGGCTTAAAATTCCTAAGCACAGGATAATTGTCAGCTTCATCTGGGCTGTGTTCTTTTTCTGTTACATTTAAATTAATTGCAGATGGAAATATTTGTTCACTTGAGACACAGCTGTGATTTTTTCCTAGAGCACAGATTAATGGAAAAGCTAGACTTTATTACAACAGATACAGAGACAAAAACATTACAGCTTCTTCTCGTTTATTACTCCAAACATCAAAAACAAATCCATCTATCAGTTTTGTACACATACACACACAAAAGAAGAAAAAGGAAAAGCCTTCACAAATCCCTCCGCAGCAGTCTGAGGGCCATTTCTTTTTATTTTTGGCTGTTTGATCTTTAAGATAATTTTAAAGTAACACACTTTCCCTTATCAAAGTGATTGAATGCATACTTTCACCACCTTCTATGGCTTCTCTTCCTAGTCTAAGTATTCACTGCTATCTTAACCTTTCACCACTGATTCTAAGCTAAGGTTGCCCAATGGGTGATGGATGGATCTATGCTACTGACATGTTTGGGACAACAACAAATAACATTAATCTTAAACTGAGTTGTGTTGAAATGAATAAAACTAACATAATTACACTATATTAATGCAACCCGTTTTTACCTTTCTGAGATTAAAACAATATAACTTTAGTAGTAGTGTCAAAGGAGTTCTAGAAATCACATCCGAAGATTTCAGATCCCAATTATGACTGGTTGAGTCATAATTTAGTTGCGGTGATGCCCCACTTGACATAGTAGAATTTACATCATTCATAGTGATTATGGATCCAAAATTTTAGCTTCTCAGGATGTAGTTCAAAAACCAAGACATACTTTAACTTCCTTTTCTCTTTGAACAAAATGTGATGGAAAACTCTCCATGTTTTTTCTAGTGATTATCTATATCTATCTATATCTATATCTATATCTATATCTATATCTATATCTATATCTATATCTATATCTATATCTATATCTATATCTATATCTATATCTATATCTATATCTATCTATCTATCTATCTATCTATCTATCTATCTATCTATCTATGTACATATATATACATATACAATATATATATTCAATATATATAAAATCTGGGTAGCAAATAAATATAGCTGGATTGCAGTAAAGATCTCAACCAGTGGATAGATGTCCAAACAGCATCACCTTTTAAAGTTCTAGGCTCTAGCAAGGTGTGTTAAACTGGTAGCCTGTGGGCCGGATGCGTCACGCATAGGCCACACCCACCCCAGCTCCGCGAAGGGAAAAAACATTGCAAAACATCACATGATGGCAACATGATGCAGCGAGCTTGACACCTGTGCTCTAGTACTTAGTGAAGGACAATCACATGGCAGCTTCATCAACTAGATGTTCTGAAAGCTTTAATCTAGGCGCATGATAAACACCAGATCTCCTCAATAGCATGTTCAATATCATCCAACTATGGGGGTCTATCATCCAGCATCTGTTCATCATTTTACACCACCTATCGATATAGTTTTCTTGGTAAAATATACTGTTCTCCTGGACAGTATGAATTAATCCCTTTGCCATTGTCACTAAAGTCATCCCCTGCCTCTGGCATCTACCTATATCACTGCTGCCTAATATAGCTGCCTGCTTCTTTCAGTTGGACAACTGGAATGACCATGCCTTGAATGATTCTGCTGGGTTTATATACACTTCCCATAGACTAGTGGTATTCTTCATTTATCTCTCTCAGGAACACCCCTGTCACAATACAGCAGTACAACAAAATTAGATTTGAATTAAATTAGACATTGCAATGAACAAGGACATGTATTCAGTTTGCAGCTACTAAGATTGTTGGACGAGCAGGCACAAAAATAGCCAGGGAAGTGATGCTTATCAAGTACTTAGGAGGTGAGGGCTTGGCAGCACAAGGAAACAACAGGCAACAATTTAATAGTCAGCCATCAACCCCCCCCAATCAACATTTCAAAAGCCACATACAACAGGCACCATATAAATATCACACACAAAATAGCCCAAAGCACACATCCTTAAGTTCCCTGAGAATGAGCTCCAGCACAAGTCTGAAAACTCAAAAGAAAAAACCTCTGGTCCCGGTGACTGACCCAGATTAGAGCCTGCAACAGAATTAGAGTTATATTTTACTATACAAGGCAGCTTCCTATGTTCTGGAATTAATAATGTGTGATCAATAATTATGTTTGTAGTGAACATATTTTTTTAAAAATACTTGAGGATGAATGTTGTAGCACAGGAGAAATATATATTTTAACAACTCATTCTTTATATAACATTCTGTCTCGCAAATAATCCTGACACTCAAAAAGTCAAGAGATGTGTACTATACCCCCATCTAAATTTCCCAACAAATTAATTTGTTTGCCTGTCAGAAATTAAATTGGGCTCAGGAAGCTGTTGGACAGAGGTTTGATGTGACTTTCCTCCCTTCTCCAAGTGTGTTTGTGGTTGTTCCTTCTCTAGTTTGCTTCAGTCTATTAGCAGGTTCCATTAGAATTTCCTTGAAAGACAAGTGGACAGAATGCTAAGAGCCCTTGTCAGCGATGGAAAATGATCCTTGCATTTATGCAGACATTAGGCTATTACTACAAAACTAAAGAATGCAAGGAGCCAACCAACACAAATGGCATTGCATATGCATGCATTTTAGAGTGATAGGGTAGCATGACCTTCTACACACCAGCTTTGGAATAGAAGTGAAACTAGGTCTTGAGAGCCTACATTAAAAAAACATGCTTTCCCCATAATAAATCAAACTCACTCATAGACTAATCAATAAAACAAGACCTAGACTAACCTTTGAAGGGCTCTTGTTACATTAAATTGCTTCTCTAACATAATATAATCAGTTTAAACTGTTCAAGGTCTTCCTCTGTAATCATCAAGGAACCATCTAAATGCACAGGCAAAATCCCAGAAAGGGAGGCATATCATACAGGAAAAAGACCTTATTTGCTATTTTTCAAATATTATTGGCATAATTCAGACAAGCAAATGGCCTGCAGGCTATTTAATACCTACTTCCACTGTCTGCTGAGGTTGAAAGGATTATTTAAGAACTTACGCTTTAAAATGCCATGCTTACTTTATTTATTCATTTGTTTATTGAATTTATGGAGCTGCTCATCTCAATCTTTGCGGTTCTGGACTGCTCACAATACAAAATTTAAAAACAAAAAACAATAAAGCATCATTATAGCAAAGCCAAGCCCCCTGCAATTGAACACAATTGAACTACACATATTGGATTCCATTAATAACCTGGCCCTAGCAGGAACACTCAGATCTTGAAAGCTTTCTAGAAGGCTAGCAGCATCAGGACCATTTGGATAGAGTCTGTACAGGAATGATTCAGTCCAAGGCCCCTGGCCTGCTCGTCCAAGAGGCAACCCTAATCTCCGTCAAACCATGCAAGAGAGCTTCTGGAATTACTTCATATTCCATCTGGAACTCTCCCAGGTTCATCAGGTAGACCCAATGAATAGATATTTCCTCTTTGCATGAAGGAGCTGGCAAGGATAACTGCAAGGCTAATAAGGAGTGACTTCTCGATGACAAAAAACTGACGGTAACTTCTCTCAACTCAGATCATGTCACTATTGCCCTGAGGCAAATCTAATCTTTCTCCCTCTCCCTCTCCCTCTCCCTCTCCCTCTCCCTCTCCCTCTCTCTCTGTCTCTCTCTGTCTTTCTGTCTCTGTCTCTCTCTGTCTCTGTCTCTCTCTCACACATTATCAAGGTTCTGACTGATGAACCCAACCAAACCAGCAAATCAAGACAATCAGATCTCTTTAAGAACAGCTTTATTGAGTACATCATTTTGGCATACGTGAAAGCAAAACCAACTCTAATTAATTCCTGTAGTTTTCATATAATTAAAGAATAGATACTCCCCTCTGTCCGTGTTACAGGTCACATTGTCCAATTAGATGTTATAGCATCTCTGGGGT
Organism: Pituophis catenifer annectens; assembly: GCF_029215685.1. Lineage (NCBI taxonomy): Eukaryota > Metazoa > Chordata > Lepidosauria > Squamata > Colubridae > Pituophis > Pituophis catenifer. The sequence goes on along the minus strand of NW_027256882.1, from coordinate 231,112,939 downwards.
AACTCCCTCCTGTTTCCGGCCAACACCTGTTGAGATGACCTTGGTTCCCACGGGACGATCCAAAATTCTCCCTCCCCACATACTGTGTAGCAAGCTGAGAAACAAAAAGATGGCTGTGGCAGCATAGGTCCGTTTCGAAGTTCACACACACACACACACACACACACACACACACACACACACACACCATAGCAAGTTATGCCTTTAATAACTTAGATCCGATCCATAGTTGTCTGGTGCCATGATTTCTGAGTTAATCTGAAATCTGAAAGGCAGATTGAAATCCCCTCCCTTATTCTTTTTAAAAGAATAAGATGAAGTTAGCAGCATAACTCAACAATAAATGTATTTTATATGCAGAAATAAATACCCATGTTTTCCCAAAAATAAGACCTGGTCTTATATTATTTTTGCCACCAAAAAAAGACACCAAGTCTTATTTTCGGGGGTTCTAATTACTGACTCACTTCATGGTGGTGGCGGTGGCAGCCCCACCCATCAGAAGCCTGCTGCCGTCCCACTTCTGCAGCCACTTGCCGCCTCTTTTGCCCTTCTGTTTTGCTGTCCCCTGCCTCCGTTTTGGTGTCAGAGGCTTCTGGAAAGCCCTCTGCACCTGAGAAACGGGCTCCAGATTGATGCGCCCGGTGCCCCCTGGCTTCGGTTTCATCTTCAGAGGCCTTCCGGAAGGCATCTATAGCCAATAAAAGAGCTCCGGATCGATCCGGAGCTCTGTTATCAGCTGCAGAGGGCTTTCTGGAAGCCTCTGATAGTGATAAGGAGGCCAGGGGCAATGCGTGACTCAATCCGAAACCCATTTCTTGGCTGCAGAGGGCTTTCCAGAAGGCCTCTGACACCAAAACAGAGACTGGGGCAACACGTGGAAGCAGCAGCAAGCAGCCACAGAAGGAGTGGGCCTACAAGGCGAGGCAGGTGTCGGGGTGTGCAAGGCCTGGTAAGTAGGGCAGCTCCACCCCCCATCCCCATCCTAGATTAATTTTCACCCATGTGCCTCACCCCACCCCCTGTACCCCAGAGTGGGCAGGGTCTTAATAGGGGCGTATTTTTGGATAGGGCTTATATTGGGCATGCGTGTAAAAAATAAAGCTAGGACTTACTTTCAAGATAGGTCATATTTTCAAGAAAACATAGTAGATACCATTAAATTTCCAAATTCATCTGTAAATAAATCTCAGGGTTAAGAAGATATGACCTTGGAGATCTACCAGTTTAATTGATTGATTGAGTAATTATATACCATTAAATTGCTTTTGAGTCCTAGCAACTGCATAGAAGATCGTCTCTATGACAGAAGATCTTCTCTTCTCTAACTGTACTTTCAAGTCTGCCAATGTTGCACTCATTGCAACTGTAACTAATCTCAGCAACCCTGTTGCTGGTCATCCTCTTCTTCTCTTTCCTTCCACCTTTCTCAGCAATAGATACTTTTCCAGAGAGCTGGGTCTTCGTATAAGGTGTCTGAAGTTAGAATAATTTGAGGCTGGTCTTTTGTGTGTCGAGTCAAAACTCTGGGTTGATTTATTCAATGATCCATCAGTTTGTTTTCTAGGCTATTCACAGTATTCTCAGGAAACTTCTCCATCACCAATGTTTAAAGATATCAATACTCTTCCAATCCAGCTTCCCTTAGTGCTGTATATATTTAGTAATAAAGGGACAGCATGTAGTCTTGTTGCACTCCTTTGATGACCTGGAGCAAATCTGTTCCTACCATTCTATACATACTGTGGCTTTTTACTGTGATATCTTTTGAAAGACTTTCCTTGTTTTTCCATGTGTTTCCATCTTCAGTGTCTTTACAGATGTTGTAATAGTGCTTCTTGTCCCTTCTAACAGCTTTCTGACACTCTATGTTGAATTATGACACAAAGAACAGAATATGTATCGGGGAACAATTTCTGGATCGCTGCCCTAAATTTCAATTGAAGGTCCATTGTTCTTTAATAAAATGCATGAGATGTTGATTTATTATTTGCTTCTTTAATTATGGATTTATAGATTAATTGCATCAATATGTAGAGATATACTGTAAGCCTTATTGAGGCTTATTTTCAGATGATTGAACTTGGAAAAGACTTCCTTTCTCTCCAAAGATTTGAAGGTCATGTCCATGATTTTTCTTTTCTCATTTTATTGAATCATCTTCACAGCTAAGTAGACATTTCAGTCTAAGTCTCTCAAGTCAGGATAAAGAAGCAGAGCCCAACTACAGTATTCTATGGGCATAGTAAGACAGCCCTCATTGCTGCTACTAAGCAATTTTTAGAAGCATTTTTTTTTTTACTCCAAGGACAGCTAAACCAAGCATGGGAAGAGGCCTTTACAAGGTTGAAGCAGAGGAGATAGGCGGCTTAAGCCAAGACTTGACAGTTCACAACTATACTATTAAAGTAAAATTAATCTTCACTTTACTGGCCAATTTAATAGGTTAGCTGGGTCTTAGTAGAATTAAGCTTTAGTAGGCTAATTCACTTGATTTGCTACTCAATAATACGTTTTTCCTCCCTTTATTTAATCTTTCTTAAATTATGGTGCCTGGAATGCAAATAAATTCTTTCACCCAGCCTGCAAACTGTTTTAGATGTTTTCAAGTGTGAAAAAGTAAAAAATCATATGTGAAACTCCATGTATGTCCGAATGTTGCACAAAGTGGTGTCATATGCATGTTTTCCAGTGTAAGAACCAAAACACATTCATAACTTTCTTCACAGCTTGGGCAAAATGTGATGGAAAACAAAAAATGCAGATGTTCTTGTCCGTTCCTGAAAAGAAGTACCTGAGCCACACGTCAACTTCAACATGAACAGAGTTTATACTAAATCAGAATACAAAATCCCAAACTTAAGCAAAACAATTCTAGTATTTTTACCAGTTGTTATGATTGTAATAGCAAATAGGCTAAATTATATTATACAGATTTTAGATAATGTAACAGTAGATGGGTTAACTTTTTTTTTACCAATGTCTATGGAGATTCTCAGTCATCCACGTCATGGTTGTCCCAAAGGTGCTCTTTCAAGAGGCAATTGGACTTTTTTGTTTTTTTCTTTGAAGACATTTCGCTTCTCATCGAAGAAGCTTCTTCGGCTCTGACTGGATGGTGGGGGGATGGAAGGATTTATACCCCTTGTAGGCAGCTGGTCATTTGCATTATTTTAGCAAGTCATTAAAGCCACTTGGAGGTTTATCTGTATTATCTGGGTCACTGAGTAGTAGTCTATCTGCATTTAAAAAACAAGGGCCACTCTTTCAAAGACCCCAAAGTCCACATTTTGGACAGAGAGGACCGCTAGTTTGAAAGAGTGGTCAAAGAGGTCATCTTTGTCAAAATTTCTCAACAGAAGGGGAGGGATATGACATCATCTATCTTCAGTTACAACATAGTCCTTTCAATGGTTCTAAGAAGGCTCATTTGCGCTACTCAGGCGACCCTGACGACATAGATAAACTTCCAAGTGGCCTTAATGAGCTAAGAGTATAAATGCTTCCATTCCCCACCATCCAGTCAGAGCTGAAGAAGCTTTTTGGATGAGAAGCAAAATGTCTTCAAAGAAAAATCAGAAAGTCCAGTTGCCTCTTGAAAGAGCACCTTTGGGTTTTTTTTTACCAATCTGTTACCAAATTCACTATATGAATATTTTTCATATATTTCATTATAGAGGCATCTTTCAAAATTTTCCAAAATGCCAAGTTGCCAAACTTGGTAGTCCTCAGCTTTCAACCACATCTGTCTTGAGGACAGGTAGGCAAGAGACAACAAGAAGAAACGTAGCTTAGACTGAGACATGACAGGAGATGCCATTAACAGAACTTAAATCTGGTTACATTTTCATTCAGGATCCTTCAGGATTTACCATACAATAAAACTCAATTTACACCCTTTTATTTAGTGACCATTTAAGTTATAATGCCCCCCCCCAAAGTGATTTATGACCATTTTTTACATGTATAATTGTTGCAGCATCGTGGTCACGTGATCAAAATTTGGATTTTTGGCAGTTGTCATATATTTATGAGTTGTAGTGTCCTGTGGTGAGGTGATCAACTTTTGCAACTTTCTGACAAACAGACTGAAAGGGGAAACCAGATTCACTTAAAAACCATGTTGCTAACTTAACAACTACAGTGATTCATTTAACAACTATGGCAAGAAAGGTTACAAAATAGGATAAAACTCGCTTAACCACTGTCTTGCTTTGCAACACAAATTTTTGGTTCAATTGTGGTCATAAGATGAAGCCTACCTGTATTTCTTCCCCACTTTAAATACACTGAATGTGTGGACTAGGCATGATTCTGATCATAAAGGAAATAATCTGTTTATAAAAAACGTTAGCATATATGTCTTCTAACAATACTTCACAATTCTAGGTTGCAATGAATGGGACCCTTTTTAAAATGCTGTTCTAATTGTAGTGTGAGTAACAAAATGAGTAATTTTTTCAATGATAACAACTTGAAAGATAACGATGTAGTCTACTCATAGTTTGTAGGCCTATTATTAAATACACTCGAGGATAGAATTATTGTATTTCCAATAATCAGGTTTTGGCATAAAGTCTAAGGGAGCTGATGTTAAATTTGAACATTTAACAGCAGCTAGACTTCATGACTCTTAGCAAGTATAATTTTATTTTTGTGAGATAATGTGCATTGCAATTTCTGGGCTAATGCTTTGTACTTTAGTTTTTATTTATGTATTGTCATTAAAATGTACATTTATCCTCTGAGGAATAAATGGACTGGATGTTAAAATAAACCAGACAATAATCTGGAATCAATATGAATAGGAATAACAAAACAGAAATTATGCAAAATGTGAAAATAAAGGAAGCTTGTCTCAGATAACTATTTCAAACAGAAAGGATGCTCTTGTAGAAAAAAAAAACACTATAGCATTTTATTGTCAAAACTGCTTAAGGCCAAAGCAATCTTCAGGCCTAGCTTGTGCATTCTTCTGTTAATGCACATCACCACAACTCATAAGTCATGCTTAACCACCACCACCACAATCCAGCCACAGCTGTTGTTTTGCTTATAGAAAACCCATCTTCTCTTGTCACATTCTTAGACGGCCACAAAACTCATTACATGAGGCACAAAACATCTATAGCAGCTACTTCCCCATATTTTCCCCTTATCTTGTATAGCATCAATTTTTGTACACAAGTGCAAATGTGCAAGACAGCCTTCGTAATACAGGAGACACGTAGGTGTGAAGACAACACAGATAACTCTGTAAGATCCAACGGATGGTACCAACGTGACACTTGTATTGGACTTCTGGCCCAATGTTGCTGAATTGGGTTCAATGCTGAAATGCTGTTGCAAACAATATTGAGATTTTGTTCACATAGACTTACTGGGAAAACTTGGTTTGTTGAGAGAGAGATGATAGATAATAGAACAGGGGTCCCCAACTCCCAGGCCACGGCCCACTACCAGGCCGTGAGCTGTCCAGAACTGGGCCACCCAAAACGGCATGCGAGCATACCAATAAATAATTCTATTCTATACTGTTCTGTTCTGTTCTGTTCTGTTCTGTTCTGTTCTGTTCTGTTCTGTTCTGTTCTGTTCTGTTCTGTTCTACTCTACTCTACTCTACTCTACTCTACTCTACTCTACTCTACTCTACTGTATTCTAAATCCTTGTCAGCCCAGAATTGTCTTTAGGAAATGGGCAGCCATAAAAATGAATTTAAATAAATTCATTCATTCTTCTTCCCAGCAACCTAGGACAGGGTCATTGTGAGAACAGAGAAAGTCTTCTGTGTTCTTCCCCCCCACCCCCAAATCCTTGTTCTTGTCCTGCAATTGATCATGGTGGTGCAGTGGTTAGAATGCAGTGCTGCAGGTTCCCTCTGCTGACTGCCAGCTGACTGCAATTTGGCAGTTCGAATCTCACCAGACTCAAGGCTGACCCAGCCTTCCAGCCTTCCGAGGCCCATAAAATGTGGACCCAGATTGTTGGGGGCAATATGCTGACTCTGTAAACCGCTTAGAGAGGGCTGAAAAACACTGTAAATTAATATATAAATCTAAGTGCTATTGCTATCAGGCTGCCAGCTCAATATTTAGATTGTAGTTGGCTGAAAATTGGAAGTGGTGGGTGGGTAGAGAGAAATATCCTTTTTCTAAAGGCAGCTGTTAATGCCAGCGTGAACCAGCAACCTGGCTCTGGATGATTAGGTGAGCATCCCAGCATGAAAATGGACAGAGGGAACAGATACATGCAAGCTATGATGCAACCACATCCCCAGCTTTAGATGCTCCTCGATGTTGAGGACTTCTTGTTTTTTTTTTTTTTTTTTTTTAAAAATAATTTGCATTAAAAGATTTTGGTTCCTGTCAGTTGCGATGTTGTGTCTGACCCATCGCGACCCCATGGACAATGTTCCTCCAGGTCTTCCTGTCCTCTACCATCCCCTGGAGTCCAAAAGATTTTATCTAGTGATAAAAACAAATACAAATTTCTTTTAAAAAAAAGAAAAAGAATGAAAAAAATGCAGAAGTGAATAAACGCAAAGGAAATAGAAAAGGGCGGGCATTGGGAAGGGAAGGACAGGGAAGGGCAAAGCCAAGCAAGCCAAGCCAAGTCAATATATTAAGAATCAGCTTCTGATCTTCTTTACAAAAGTTACAAGTAAAGTTATCAATTATCGTCCCTCTTTAAGGTTCTGCCATAATTGCCTTTCTCTCTCATTTTATGCTTTCTAATAATCAAATCCATAACTCGCTAATTCATTTTTTTCCCTTTTTCAGCAAAAAGAGCATAATGGGCTTCCAGTCACTAATAAATGTATTTGTTGTCTGATCAAACAAGTTAATTTTGCCAAATTTTTTTTTTATTTGATTTATATGCCACCCTTCTCCGAAGGCTCAGGGCGGCTTACAATGCGTTAAGCAATAGCCTTCATACTTTTGTATATTTATACAAAGTCAGCTTATTGCCCCCACAAACTGGGTCCTCATTTTACCTACCTTAGAAAGGATGGAAGGCTGAGTCAACCTTGAGCCTGGTGAGATTTGAACTTGCAGTAATTGCAGGCAGCTGATGTTAATAACAGTGCTTTAGTCTGCTGCGCTACCAGGGCTCCTTCTGAAGATTATGTCATTTCCTCCCAACCATTCCTCCATTATGAGTATTTTGGAGTTTTTTCCATCTTTCTGCATATCATGATTTTACTGCAGTTACCATGTACAGAAACAATCTTCCATGGTTTTTTTTCTAGCTGGGAATCTGGGAGAAGGGCGGTATACAAATTAAATTAATAAATAAATAAAATAAATACGTCTCAAAAAAAAAAATCAGTTGAATATTGCTGTTTAAAATTAAAAGAAAAGTTTAATCCAGACAAAAAGATAAATAGAATTAAATTACATAAAACAGAATATGAGACTGTATAACGTGCAAATAAGGAATGTTTATTCACAAAAATGTATAAACTTTTATTGAAATTTGAAATGGAAGTTAAAGAATGCATGATAAAATGGGCCAAGAATTTGGCTTATAATATACAGATGAACCAATGGGCAAAGATGTGGCTGAAAGGACAGAGATTTACACTGTGTTATAATTTTTACAATATGATGTACCATTGGCATATACCGTCCCAAAAAAATTGTCCAGGATGTACAAAGGTACTTCCAATCTTTGTTGAAATGTGGAAAACGTAAACGCTCATTTTACCATACATAGTAAATTTGTAAAAGAGCTAGAAAATTTTGGGTACATATGTATATAATAATGCAAAGAATTTTGAAGATGAATGATGAAAACTTCTTGTATACAGGTAGTCCTCAACTTATGACCACAAACATCATGTGATCAAGGGGGTGCTGCAATGATCATAAGTGTTTAAAAAAAGGTTAAAAGTCACTTTTTTTCAGGGGCCGTTGTAACTTCGAACAGTCACTAAACAAACTGTTTTAAGTTGAGGACTACCTATATAAGCTTCCTGAAAAGACAGGTTCAGTGGTGGTATTCAGCCAGTTCTATCTGGTTCGGGCAAATCGGCAGCGGCAGCTCTGGGAGGCTCTGCCCACCCGCCCGGATGTCATCACGTCCCATTTTTGCATGCGCAAAAGATCCTGTGCATGCGTAGAGGTGTCGCGCACGAGTGCTCACATTTGCGAACCGGTAGTGAAGGTAAGTCAATACTACCCCTGGACAGATTGTATACCAAAGAATATCATTTTTTTCCTATTGGAACCGTATGAAGAAAGTCCTGGAGTCTTCATTCAATAAGTCCTTTCTTCTGAATATACATTACGATAGTGCCATGATGGTGAACCTATGGCACAAGTGCCAAAGGTGGCACGTGTAGCCATATAAGTGGGCACCCCAGCTCAGCTCTGGTACGCATGTGCACACTGGCCAGCTGATTTTCGGGCCTTCTGGGCCCACCAGAAGTAGGGAAACAGGCTGTTTCCTGCCTCTGTAGGCGTAAGGGGGTGTGGGGTAGGCCCATTTTTCTTTCTCACCTAGCTCAGATCCTCTCTATGCCTCTGAGAAGGGCGAAACAGCCTTTCCCACTCCCTTGGAGGCCCTCCGGAGGCCTGAAATAGCCCATTTCCCAACTTCCGGTGGGACAGGAAGTGACTTTTTTGCTGTCCCCAGCCCCCAGAGACTCCTAGAGAGGCCTACCGGGCCATCACGTGCCAGAAGCGGGGGGGAGGGGGGTTGTGCATGCATGCGCAGGGCAGGGCACATAGAATTATGGGTGTGGGCACGCACACGCGCAAACCTCCCTGCCACCCCCTCTCTTGGCACGCGATGGCAAAAAGGTTAGCCATCACTGTGATAGTGTGTCTATAGTAGTTAGACAATTTCCCCATTAAATAAATTTAATAAAGTGTTCTCTCCTGCAGATTTGAGAAAGTTAATGGAGCACTGAAAGTTAATGGAGCACTGATCACTAAGGGATTCTGGGTTGCAAATGGTTTTCTGAGGGTTCAACTCAAAGTAATGTTAAAAAAAAAAACATTAGTGGCATTTTAAGTGTTGCAATATTTTCAGGATCAGACTCAATAATGATAATAAGAGTTAGAGGTTTAAATATATTTCTCTTTAATTATAACAGGCATTCTATATTCACTGAATATTCACAGATAGAAGCGAGGAAAATGGAGAAGGTGGCTCCTTATATATACAAAGGGTGGAGCCAAGAATGGGAGTGGTGAATTATGAATACATTAGGAACCAAAGAATAAGTTAACCCCCGATGTCCCATATATACACTATTTACACATTAGGGAATAAGGCATTTACATCTGACAAATCCCCCTCTAAATGCCGGTTCGCTATACAACACCAATTACATTCAGATTCAGGACAATATAAGACATATAATTTAGAAGTTAAATATTTGTGCTGTTTAGAAGGTAAAGGCTTCGTCAATATGTCAGCTAATTGTTCAGAGGTATCACAATGCACTGCTTTGATAAATCCATCTTGAGACAATTGTCTCACATGCTTAAATTTTATATCTATATGCCTGGACCTTTGTCCAATGGCATCGGATCTAGATATTTCAATGGCTGCTTTATTATCTTCATGCATAACAAAAGGCAAAGCAGGTTTTTTCCAGACATCTGAAATCAAATCATTAAACCATACAAGGTTATTTGCAGCTTTGGACAAACAAACATATTCCGCTTCTGTGGTTGAAGTGGCTACCAGTTCTTGTTTACCAGTGTACCAGTAAACTGGACAGTCATTTAATAGGAAAATATAACCAGAAGTGCTCTTTCTGCATGATATATCTCCAGCCCAATCCGCATCTGCGTAACATGTAAGCTTTGGTTCTTTATCATTACTAGGTTCTAATACTAAGCAAAAGTCTAATGTACTTTTCAGATATCTTAGAATTCTTTTGACAGCTTCCCAATGATACATTGTTGGTTTGCTAACATGTCTTGATAATAAATTGAGTGGTAATGCAATATCTGGCCTAGTCCAATTAGATATATAAAGAAGTGAACCTATGACTGATCTATAAAATGTATTATCCTTGAATTCAGGGGAAGATTCATCAGTGTTTCTAAGGAAATCAGTTTGCATAGGAGTGTCACAGGGTTTGGCATTGTTTAAATTGCATTTGTTTAGAAGTTCAATAATCTTATCTTTCTGAGTAAGTTTGAATCCCCTTCTAGTTTTGTTAATTTGTACACCAAGGTATTTGTTTACTTTACCTAGAGATTTCAACGAGAAATGTTCGTTTAGCTTATTTACAAAGGTTTCTCTTCTCTCTTTGTGTTTTCCTATATATAAAATATCATCTACATAAATTAATACAAATTCAATGTAATCATCACTCTTTTTTACAAAGAAACAGTTATCAGCAGTGGTAGCGTTGAAATCCATGGTCTTAAGTACTTTTACCAAGCAATCGTACCATCTTTTGCCAGATTGCTTTAATCCGTATAAACTCTTGTTCAATAGCCAAATTTCATTCTTATTAGTGTATTGACTGTGAGGTGCTCTTACATATATTTCCTTATCTAGTTTTGCGTGTAAATACGCAGTCTGTATGTCATATTGAAATACATCAAGATTGAGTGCAGATGCCACTACTAGAGCTGTTTTAACACTCTCTGTTCTCACTGTGGGGGAGTATGTGTCAGTATAGTCCTCCGGATATTTTTGTGCATAACCTTGTGCAACCAATCTAGCTTTGTATAGAGTATTGCCTCCTTCTAGGTTCTTAATTTTATAGATCCACCTGGTACCTATAATTGTTTTATCTTTAGGTGCAGTCGCAGGTGTGAATACATTTAATCCTTGCAAACTTTCCATCTCTTTTTTCATAGCTAGTTCCCATTTTTCCTTTTCTTCACGAGGGAGTTTTAATACTTCCTCATATGTATTAGGTGTTATTTGTTCACCATCCATATGCATTATGTAATCTCTGTATTTATTTGGTATTTGATTTCTATTGTTTCTAATAGCTCTTTCAGGTTTGCTATGGTTGTCATGCAAATATCTTGCTTCCTTTTTTGTCAATGTGTCTGTCTTTATTTTGTGCTGACTATTTGTCCAAGTTTTGGTTTTGTTTTTATTTTTGTTGATATTTTGATTTTCTATTGTCCCTTCCTCACAAGATTTTGTATCTTTGCATTTATTTGGAAATATTTCATTAAGATGTAATTTAGACCAATTGGCCTGTTCATGGAACACAGCTGTTCTGGAGACTATAAATCTGTTATTATTATCAATGAATCTGTACCCTTTGGTGCCAGTTTCATATCCCATAAATCTTAATCTTCTGGATACGTTTTCTCCCTTTCTTCTCAACTGCTTAGGTATGTGTACGTCTGCAGTGACTCCAAATATGTGCATGTGTGTTAATTTAGGTTTCCTATTATACATCACCTCATATGGTGTTTTATTCACAATACTGGACCAGGTTCTATTTTGAGTGTAATTTGAATAATGTAAGGCTTCTGACCAAAATTGTTTGCCTAAACCAGCATCCTCTAATGTGCACCTAATCATGGTTTGTAGTGTGGAATTCTTTCTCTCTGCAATCCCGTTTTGGAACGCAGAAAATGGACTAGACGTGAAATGTAGCATTCCTCTATCCTTTAACCATTGGGAGAATTCTTTAGACATGAATTCACATCCCCTATCTGTCATAATTTGTTTTATTCTGATATTATGTTGTGTTTCTATGCGTTTGTAGAATTCCTTAAATTTCTGAAAGGTTTCATCCTTGTGTTTTAATGTGTAAACAAAACCATAGCGACTGTAATCGTCTACTATTGTTAGGAAGTAACGTTTTCTATAAGTGATTGATGGAGTTAATGGACCAACTAAGTCCATATGTACTAAGTCAAAAATTTTGTTAGTTGATCTGTTGGATTTTTTTGGCCTGGGACTAGTTTTTAGTTTAGTGGATTTACATACTGAGCATTCCAAATCATTTTCACAATTTTTTATTTTGACACCTTCTGCGTGTTCAGTCATTTTTTGTACTACAGGAAAACTTGCATGTCCTAACTTCCTATGTAAGATGTGAGCACACTCATCATGAATTGGTTTACCTATTCTTGGTTTCTTCTCATTGTGTGTATTTGCGTGATCATGAGATATTTTACATTCATCATTGTCACTGTTACTAATATTTTCATCATCTGCCTCAATACAATCTTCCATATTTGAATCAATGTTATGTAACCATCTTTCTTTTGTTATCAGATAGGGTAGGCCTCCTTTAATCATCACAGTGCCTACATTTGTTTTATCCTTCTCTAAAGTTGCTTTTCCCTTTGAGAAAACTATATTGATGTCAGAATCTCTGCTTAGTTTTATGGCACTTAGTATGTTATGAGGTATTTCTGGAATTAACAATACCCCCTCTATTTTTCCTAGACCAGGCAAGGTCACATTTCCTCTGCCTAATACTTGAACCTTTTCTTGATTAGCTACCTTTATTACAAACTTATCTTCTGTAAATGAAGACAATATATTTTTGTTATTAGTGGTGTGATTGGTTGCCCCAGAATCAATAAGCCAATTATTGTTCTCATTTTGTTGTGTTTTAGTGCTGTCTTGTTTATTTAGTCCATTCAGTGAACCAGATTTTCTCTCTTTTGAATTTTCTCTACCCCCTCTACTTTCTCTGTAATTTGGTGGGCTTCTATATTTATGTCTATCTGTGGAAGACTGTCTATAATTGTATTTGCTCCTATATTCTGACCTATGTCTCTCCTTTGAGATTTTGGGACAGTCTCTTCTATTGTGTTCCCTGGACCCACAATTATGGCATTTAAAAGCTTCATTATATTTTTCTTGGAAAGCTACCTTCCTAAAAGATTTGTGTTCTGTGTGATTGCTGGAACGATTTTTTCTTGAATTGTCTTCTGCTATCAATTTGTTAGATAGACTTTCTATGGATAAATATCCTAGATTGATGGTGTCTAAGTGTGACATAAAACTATCCCATGATGAATCAAGTGAATTGATAATAACACTTTTCATTGTTTGATCTGAAATCACTTCCCCCCTCAAATGCAGCTCAGCTCTTATTTTGTTTAGAGATATCAAATGCTCACTTATGGAAACCCCTGGTTTTACTCTGGAAGAAAAGAAATCCTTAGACATTCTTGTAGTGGTAGCTACACTATCGCTGTGAAACAGATTAAACATGCATTGAATTATTTCTGAAACAGTTAGGTTTGGTTTGATGCTATGATACATTGCAGGAGACACGCTAGATATTATTAAGAAAAATGCTCTATGATGTAAACAATCTATTTTTAAAGTCCAAGGTCTTTTTGGAGGACTAGTGATAAAGAATAGTAAATTTTCTTTCATAAAGACAACCTGGAGCTGTTGATACCATTCTTGCAAATTAATGCCATCAACTCTAAGTTTTGGGAAGTCACTGGGTAAGTTTCCCACATTATTTTGTCCATTACTTACAACCTGAGGTAGTCCGTGGTCTCGCAAGTGCAGGAAATTGCAAAACGGCATGGGGATGCTCGCAACGAGTCTGCGCGGTTCTCTGGCCAGTTCAAGTCTTTCCGGACCATCTACGTAGTTTCGCACATGCGCGTTGCTCATTTCTCCTTTGGCGTCGTCGTGGAAGGTTCTCTCCATTGCAGCTCGCTCGCTCCGCTCCTCTTCAGACGAGTCGGTCTCTGGCTCGGTTTTAGGAGTTCTGATGGCGGCGACTGCTCTTCTCTTTCTTTTGGGTGCGTTGGTACTTGATCCGGTCTGCGGTGTAGGGCGGAATCGACATGGCTCTCTGGGCTCGGGCGTCGTCGCTCTCGAAGTCAGAATGGGAGCGTGCAGGTCTTGAGGTATCGGCTTGTTCGCTTGCTTCTTCGTTGGCGCTTTGGAAATTTTTAATTTTGGCCCAAATGCAGCAAAAAGCGTCTTCATTGCTGACTTTACTTGGGATTTCGTTAAGTTGTCTTCACTTTCTGATTCTGGTTCTTCTGAAGAGTTTGAATCTTCCTTTTCACTTTCGTTGTCTGATAACGTTTTTCGCGCCAGAAATTTTGAACTGAGCATTTTGATTGGCTCTGCTTCGCTCACTTTGGAGGCTTGTTGAAACCAAGATGGCTGCCATTCAAAATTTCGCGCGGGATCACATCTTTTCTTTTTCATAACGACTTTCTCTGTAGTCATATCACTCACAGTTTTTTGGTCTTTGGGTTTCTCTTTAACGATGTTTTTCTCTCTCGCTGCTCCGCTGTTCCTCAGCATTTCTTGGAGATTCGCGATGAGGCTTTCATCATTCTTCTGGCTTTTTAATAGCTTCAATATTTCTGACCTGAGTTCGTTATTTTCTATTTCGATTTCCTCCTGGTCATTATTTTCACTTATTAGTTCTTCTTCTTCAGTGGTGTATTCTTCGGATTCTCTCGAAATCGCGTTTGTGGATTCGTTGATTATTTCTTGTTCAGTTTCTATTTCTTTGCTGTAGGCCCTGGTGTTGGGCCTATCTTTCTTAGACATTTTTAAGTATTTATTGAGTCAATTAACCATCCTCTGCTACCAGCTTGTTGCAATATTTTCAGGATCAGACTCAATAATGATAATAAGAGTTAGAGGTTTAAATATATTTCTCTTTAATTATAACAGGCATTCTATATTCACTGAATATTCACAGATAGAAGCGAGGAAAATGGAGAAGGTGGCTCCTTATATATACAAAGGGTGGAGCCAAGAATGGGAGTGGTGAATTATGAATACATTAGGAACCAAAGAATAAGTTAACCCCCGATGTCCCATATATACACTATTTACACATTAGGGAATAAGGCATTTACATCTGACATTAAGAATATACATATACAATAATATATTATAAAAATATATAAAAATATATTAAAAAAGGGCCTGGTGGCTCAGCAGACTAAAAGCATTGTGATTAACACCAGCTGTCTGCAATTACTGTAAGTTCGAATCTCACCAAGCTCAAGGTTGACTCAGCCTTCTATCCTTTCTAAGGTAGGTAAATTGAGGACCCAGTTTGTGGGGGCAATAAGCTGACTTTGTATAAATATACAAAAGTATGAAGGTTATTGCTTAACGTATTGTAAGCCGCCCTGACTCTCCGGAGAAGGGCGGCATATAAATCAAATTTAAAAAAAAAAAAAAAAGGAAGACTTGGGTCTAACTGGTGCTTTCTGAAATCTACAATGAATGAAAACATGTCATCTTTTACTTTCAAAAGTCACAGCCCCTCAAAGTGCCAAGAAAGTGGGGTTGCAGAATTGTAAATATGGTAATTCTAATTAAACTCTGCGTCCATGTGCAACTTTGTATGAGCTTACAGTATTTTTTCTCACCTTTAAATATGTTATTTCCCCCCCCCAAATAGATACACAAGATAATAGAATAAGCACCCAATGTAGAAATTGAACAGCAAACAAGGCATGAAAGAGTTTGCCAGCTAGTATTTTCCATTCTTTTGCACTTTTGTACCGCAGTGCTGGATAGACCAATTAATGCGACTGCGAAGTCTCTTTTTGTATTCACGTTGAAAAAAATAGCATTTTCAGCTAACTTGACTAGAATTAGTAAACTGCCTCTGGGTTTTTCCTAGCCACACCACTATTTATTTTCATGAAGTCAAATGGCTTCAATTAAACCATCTGAAACACCGTTTGTTGCAAAGAGTTGAAATGCTGGATTTGAGCATGAATGTCAGGAAATAGGTAAAGTTTGCTCCCCTCACATCTTCTTTCGCTTCTGAATTTCACTTACAGCCAAACAAATCTTAAGTATGAAGGCTCTCCTTGAAGAAAAATGTCAACAGAGGAAATCTTAGGGGGAAAATACTGTATATCTGTTTGTAAGGGCATGGGTTGCAGTCATAAGAGGATAATTAAGCTGTAGACAGACAGGAAGAAGAAGCCAGATTAGCACCAGGAGTTGGAGCTTAAACTGTAAGTCAGGGATCAAACTGAGAGTCAAAAGAAGCCCCACAAAGTCTGCAGGTGTCCAGAAGAAAGCTTAACCTGAAAGCCAATGGTCCTCTTGGCTTGGTAAAGAACAGAATAACAGAATTGGAAGGGATCTTGGAGGGCTTCTAGTCCAACCCCCTGCTCAAGCAGATGACCTTATACCATTTTGGACAAATGGCTGTCCAATCTCTTCTTAAAAACCTCCAGTGACAGAACATCGGCAACTTCTGAAGGTAAGGTGTTCCACTGATTAATTGTTCTCACTGTCAGGAAATTTCTCCTTATTTCTAGGTTGGCTCTCTCTCCTTGATTAGTTTCCATCCATTGCTTATTGTCCTGCCTTCAGGTACTTCAGAGGATAGGTTGACCCCCTCTTCTTTGTGATAGCCCCTCAAATATTGGAAGATGGCTATCATGTCACCCCTCATCTTTTCATTAGACTAGACATACCCAATCCCTGCAAACATTCTTCATAAGTTTTAGCCCCCAGTTCCCTAATCATCTTTGTTGCTCTTCTCAACACAAGTTCTAAAGTCTCAACAACTTTTTTATATTGTGGAGATCAAAACCAGATGCAATATTCCAAGTGCAGCATTATAAAGCCTTGGTAAATTCTAACCCTCTTGATTCTAACCCTCTGTTAATGCAGCCGAGGACTGTGTTACAGTTTTTTTGTTTTTGGTGGCTGCAGCATATTGCTGACTCATATTTAAATGATTGTCCACTAGGACTCCTAGATTGCTCTCACAGTTACTACTATTGAGCTACGCACTACCTATTCTATACCTGTGCATTTGGTTTTTCTTGCCTAAGTGTAAAACTTTACTTTTCTCATTGTGGAATTTCATTTTGTTTGCTAGAGCCCAGTGTTCAAGCCTATTGAGATCCTTTTGGATCTTCAGCCTGTTTTCTGAAGTGTTGGCTATTCTTGACTACTTGGTGTCATCTATAAATCTGATGAGTTCCCCTTCTATTCCTTTATCTAAACCATTTATGAAGATAATGAAGAGCACTGGACTTAAAACAGTACCTTGAGGTAGTAGAGGTACCCCACTGCATACTTCCCTCCGTTCCATTAACTTCTATCTGTTGAGTATGATTGGTCAGCCAGTTACTAATCCATCTGGTGGAGATGCTGAATCCATCTGGTTTAGGGGTAGAACTTGGAACTTTCCCCCAGAAAACCTCCACTGCCCAGTTATCCTTAGGGCTGATTCTTCCCAACTATGCATGTGGTGGGGAGAATAGGTGATCCTTTTCACAGTTTCTGATTATGCTACTTTCTAGTGCTAGTGTCTAGGAAAAGAGCTCACTTTGCAGGCTATACATCCTGCCAACTTCAAGCTCATGGAATAAGAGAGTATCTTTGATTTTAAATCCAATCGGCAAATATCACCTCTGGCAGGCTGGATGATGAAACAAGGACGAATTCCAAATTAATAGCCAGACTGTTTATTTGAAGAGGATGAATGTGATGAGAGCATTTGAACAGAGCCTTATTAAAGGTTCACACCCTTGGAAGTTATTTTCACTCAGTCTCTCTCCCCCCCCTCCTTTTATAAATGCCGTCAGGATTTTATTTTTCTCTTTGTATGTCCAAAGATATACACAATCCAACCTGTTCATGGAAGATAAAAAAGAACTGGAGAATTTTTGGCCTTGATGCACAATTCTAAGCATTCAAGTTAATTTTGGGCCTAGTACAGAGTAATAAGCCTGAATACGATCAGAGGAATTAAAGAACTGCTGGCTACAGCTTCGAGTAGTAAAGGAGTACAGATCTGGCACCTTGTCTTGCCATCTGTTCCTTGTCCAGGGGAATGTGTTTCAGATCAATTGTTTTGGAGGGCTAGTTATAAATTGTTGCCTGTGGCATGTTTTTAGACATGGAGGACATATCTCCTCGGCTAAACCATCCTTTGGCCTGATTTCTGGCAAATCTATGGTGTTTAAAGCCAGGAATCGTTGGCTATAAACACAGCCTCTGCCGAGCATATTTTGGCAGTGATCTCTCCTGACTTAAGTTGTTGTTCACGTTTTGGGAGAAAAGAAAGAGAAAACAATTTAAATTGACTCAGAGGAAGCATGAGATTGTAGCATAGTGGAGACATACAGAGATGAAGCAACTGAAGATCAAAACATGGTTGAATTTTAAATGTCAAGGAAATTGATTTATGGCAAATCATCCCAACAACCTGTAATGCATGGACATTGCTAAAACCTAAATAGCATCCTGGTATCTCTTGAGTCCTAATTGGTATAAACTGTTTACGTGAATCTCTTTCTCTTTTAAACTCTCTTTATAGCTGCATAAATATTATAATTCATTAAAATTTCACACAACACAAAGACACTCAATTATTTTTCCATCCCAATTGCACAAAATAAAATAAATTGTTCAGTTAATTTACAAGCATATCTCAGATCATTCTAAATCAATAATTCTTAACCAATTATGGTTAATTTCAGATGGCCACAAAGAAATGTGAAGAAAGCATGTAAAATATTATTACTAAGATTTTGGCACCATTAGGATTTTCAAAAGCTGGAGCAACACTCTCCATACAACTAACTAAAGGTAGAGCATGGTGGCAACCCAGCCAAGTGTATCTGCCAGGAGGTGAAAAGAAATCAAGATGATGGCCACTCCTGTGCAGTATGATGTAAAGGGGCAGAGTGTTGTGTGGTTGCCGTTATCACCTTTGTAACACACCCATTGCACTGTAGTTAAGCGAAAAAATGGGTCCAGAACTGGGAAGCAAAGAAGAGGCAGAGGGACCATAGAAAAAAAAGGTGTTAGGAGAGTGGAAGAACAATTTTCTCCCTTTCTCTGTTTTTCAAAACTGAGGCTATGATTCCTTCTTATATACATTCATAAATTGTTATTTCTTTTTCAAAATTAATTAAAGAGTAGTCAAAAGCTAGATGTTATTACTATAAGGACTTCGTTGCTGCACCCATTTCTCCCTCCCTCCCTCCCTCCCTCCCTTCCTTCCTTCCTTCCTTCCTTCCTTCTTTTCATTTTGAGTTGGTATAAATAAATGTTGGTAGCCAGTGAGAGATGAAGCTAGGGATAGTTTACATGATTGCAGTATCTCCCTCTATTAAAAATTCTTTACCCTGAATCAGTCTAATATTTATTATCACTGGTAGGTAGAGTGTTCACTACATTTATTTTAACTAAATACATTCTTCTTGTGCCCTAGACAGCCTTATCATTCTTTTGAGCATTTAAATTATCTATTTAATTTAAAATTCAATTGTTTTCCTTCATTGAGTCAAACTGGAATTGCACTATATGTGGTTGTTGCTTTTCATAATGAATTATGGGAGAGTTGAATTTGACTAAAGTTGTGGATTGGGGGGGGGGAAGGCTGTTTTATTTCCCCCTCTAGTCACTTTTTTCTCCTAATTAAAATACCCTCAAAGTTGGTTTTCTACCCATTGGGAAATAATTTGGGGATATTTCTCTAAATTAATGAATTCCTTGCTCTTGTTCCTTGCTCAATCACTCATGCGTTCCTCATTTACATAACTTCAAAAAATTGTTGCACACACATCCATTCTACAATGTATGGTTTGAGTCTGTCACTCTTGTTCCTCTCTCAGGCAACACACATCTGGACATTCTTGTCCTGGTTCTTTATTTCAGATCTTTTCCTCTCTTTTGATAGCGTCTCCACATTTCCCCAGTCACGTAAGATCCACCCAACTCAAACACTTCAAGGATTAACATAACCCAACCAACAGACACCCAAATCTATTCATAGCCCTGCATATGTTGCTAGAGATACTGATAAATATAGAGACAGAGGGAAATACACATACTTTGAGAAAATATGCCTCTAGACAGAAGCATATTGTGCATATGCAAATAGCAACGTGTCTGCCACTGAAGTTTTTGCTCTTTAGCATTTGCTTAACTGTATCTCTTTTCTACTTCTGTGCCTCCATCTGTTTATGCCACCTCCCCTTTAAAAAAATACAAAAAAAATCACTTACGAATATATCACTGAAACAAATACAACTGCCAGGTGTAACATGATATTGTGTCTGGGAGAGAAGAACAAGAAGACAAATAAATAAATAAAAAGACAAAGGAGGATTATTCACATTTCCTAACAAAGGTTACTAGAAATGGTTTTGATTCATTTCATCTGAACTATGTTCATTCTTGGTTAGATTTCAAATCTGGTTACTTACAAGAAATTGTATAATCCAAGCCATGTCATCAGCTTTCTTAATTTATTTTCTTGAAATGACAGGCCTGGCAAAGACAGGCTAGCCTCTCAGATGTCTGGATTACACTGTAGCTATGGAAACAGGTGTTAAAGTGCTATGAATTTCAAGTTATACCAATGCACTGCACATCACATTCTATACTGACGGTATGTTGTTATTTTACATGATGACCAATGAAGTGGCATCAATTTTCCTGACTTAGAAGAGACAATTGTGCAAGTTATTCTTTGTGATGAAGTTAGGAAGCTTTTTCTGGAGACAGTTGGATATGTACAGGGTTAAGATATTTGACTGCCAGGTCAAAGTTTCTTCTTCAGCTAACAGAAATAAGAGTTTTAGAAGATATACAAGTCTAAAGTTCATTCACCTAGAGATTGCCCCAGTAACAAATTGAATCCTTTTGACCATTTCAATTCTACAATAAAACCATTGTGTTGAAACTATATACCATAAGGGGAGAAAAATAACAGAGTAGATGTACTCAGAATAGATTCAATTCAAATATCATAGTCCGACATGTTACATAGAAATCTGAGTGAATGTTTCCAAATTCATCGTCTCCTGAGTCATCAAAAAGCAAAATCAGTTGGTTTGGCCATTAGAAATTTTTTTTAAATGGTGACACCTAGTATTGGATACTCAATGGTAACAGAGGGAAAACTGCTCATTTTCCCAAATATAATGTTTAAAACTCAATCTTGATGCTAAAAAAAATAGTGCTTTAATACTAAGCACCATCAATCAATTTGGAGAGTTTTTTTTATGCAGGCATGAAAGTTTCCATAATCCTAATGTCAATCCTACATCATGTCAGGAAGCATAAATGATTCGTTAGGAGTACCCATGTTTAAATCAATATCCACCTAAAAGGTAAGAGAACTCATCCATCTCTTAAGATCTATCTCCAAACTGCAACCAATTTATTTCTTCAGAAATCTCTCTCTGAAGTTGTGGTGATTGTTTTCTGCCTTTGAGTTAATCTTGACTCAATCCTGGAAACTACATGTAGCAATCCGTGAAGTATTCTTGGTGACATTCTTCGGAAGCTCAACCATTATATTCTTTCTAGGGATGAGAGAGAGTGACTGGCCCAGAGTCACCCAACTGGTTTCATGCCTAAGGCAGAACTAGAACTTACAGTCTCCCATTTTTCTAGCACAGCGCCTTAAACTGCTAGACCAAATGAGCTCATGTGTCTGAGTAGTTCATTCTAAACTTAAATAGAAGTTATAAAGAAATAAATCTAGAGATGGATGCCAAAAAAGATTTTTAGTATGAAGGATGACTCTCAGGATGACTCCTGAACCTAAATTCAGGATGAGTTTTTTCCCCCTTCATTTAAATGTATATAGTCTGGAGATTCTGACACTGAGAAACCTAACAACAATGGACACAAAAGAGAGAGAGGGAGAGAGGGAGATGAGAGTACTGTGCAATCTGAAGCATCCATTAGAAAGGAAATTACTCTCCAGCAGAGTATTTTTCGAGTTCAGCATCTTCAGTTCAGCATTCAGCTGGCTGGGGAATTCTGGGAGTTGAAGTCCACCCATCCAAAAGATGCTGAACTGGAGCAACATTGCTTCTAGCACAAATCCCCTTTTACAGATCTCAATCTCGAGGTCAAGACAAGGCACTGAACCTGATCAGCTCTTTTATATCACTTAAAAAGTCAAATGACCTAATTTCCTTTCTTTGGCTTTGGAAAAGCTGTACTGAAAAACCACCAAGAACAGTGACAAAAGGTGGGGGGGGGAGAAAAAGATTATAATCTGTCATCAAGCATCAGAAGCTTTTCACGTCTGGTGAAAAATGGGTCAAGAGAAATGTAACCTAATCTATCTGTGCCAGGTATGCGGTCTCAGAGAAGCAAGCAGCTGCAGCAGCAGTCAAAGGCCCCCGTATCTCAAGGGAGAAAAAATGCTGGGAGGAAAGCCTTGTTTATTTTACCACTGTGGCCCTTAAATCAGCATAATCCCTCATCTACACAAAAATTGACGCGTGTCTTAGCATAAGGGGGGAGCGAAAACTCAGGCGGTTTTTTTTATTATTATTATTATTATTGGATTACTTGAAAATGAGTATGGCGAAATTAATTTTTTAGAAAAAGCGAAGAAAACAACAAGCCTACAGCTTTATCATCAGATGACATCTGTGAATTCCCTAGGCTAATTATACTATTCCTTACTAGTTTTTCAGATTAAAATGTATTACTCACATGACACAGCGGGGCCTGCTGATTCCAGCAGGAATAGAGCTTGCAAAAAAAAAAAAAAG